>NW_027617901.1:0-92772 GCF_964187855.1 Myxine glutinosa | reverse complement strand
ACTTGTATTAGTGGGGAAAAACCACTTTTCGCACTTGTGTTAGTGTTGAAAAACCACTTTTCGCACTTGTGTTAGTGTTGAAAACCACTTTTTGCACTTGTGTTAGTGTTGAAAAACCACTTTTCGCACTTGTGTTAGTGTTGAAAAACCACTTTTCGCACTTGTGTTGGTGCAGGAAACCACTTTTGCACTTGTATTAGTGTGGAAAAACCACTTTTCACATTTGTGTTAGTGTTGAAAAACCACTTTTCGCACTTGTGTTAGTGTTGAAAAACCACTTTTCGCACTTGTGTTGGTGCAGGAAACCACTTTTGCACTTGTATTAGTGTGGAAAAACCACTTTTCGCACTTGTGTTAGTGTTGAAAAACCACTTTTCGCACTTGTGTTGGTGCAGGAAACCACTTTTGTACTTTTATTAGTGTGGAAAAAACGCTTTTTGCACTTGTGATAGTGTTGAAAAACCACTTTTCGCACTTGTGTTAGTGTTGAAAAACCACTTTTCGCACATGTGTTGGTGCAGGAAACCACTTTTGCACTTGTATTAGTGTTGAAAAACCAGTTTTCGCACTTGTGTTAGTGTTGAAAAACCACTTTTCGCACATGTGTTGGTGCAGGAAACCACTTTTGCACTTGTATTAGTGTTGAAAAACCACTTTTCGCACTTGTGTTAGTGTTGAAAAACCACTTTTCGCACTTGTGTTGGTGCAGGAATACCACTTTTGCACTTGTATTAGTGTGGAAAAACCACTTTTCGCACTTGTGTTATTGTTGAAAAACCACTTTTCGCACTTGTGTAGGTGCTGGAAACCACTTTTGCACTTTTATTAGTGTGGAAAAAACGCTTTTTGCACTTGTGATAGTGTTGAAAAACCACTTTTCGCACTTGTCTTAGTGTTGAAAAACCACTTTTCGCACATGTGTTGGTGCAGGAAACCACTTTTGCACTTGTATTAGTGTGGAAAAACCACTTTTCGCACTTGTGTTAGTGTTGAAAAATCCACTTTTCGCACTTGTGTTAGTGTTGAAAAACCACTTTTCGCACTTGTGTTGGTGCAGGAAACCACTTTTGCACTTGTATTAGTGTGGAAAAAACACTTTTTGCACTTGTGTTAGTGTTGAAAAACCACTTTTCACACTTGTGTTAGTGTTGAAAAACCACTTTTCGCACTTGTGTTGGTGCAGGAAACCACTTTTGCACTTGTATTAGTGAGGAAAAACCACTTTTCGCACTTGTGTTAGTGTTGAAAAACCACTTTTCGCACTTGTGTTAGTGTTGAAAAACCACTTTTCGCACTTGTGTTAGTGTTGAAAAACCTCTTTTCGCACTTGTGTTGGTGCAGGAAACCACTTTTGCACTTGTATTAGTGTGGAAAAAACACTTTTTGCACTTGTGATAGTGTTGAAAAATCACTTTTCGCACTTGTGTTAGTGTTGAAAAACCACTTTTCGCACTTGTGTTGGTGCAGGAAACCACTTTTGCACTTGTATTAGTGTGGAAAAACCACTTTTCGCACTTGTGTTAGTGTTGAAAAACCACTTTTCGCACTTGTGTTGGTGCAGGAAACCACTTTTGCACTTTTATTAGTGTGGAAAAAACGCTTTTTGCACTTGTGATAGTGTTGAAAAACCACTTTTCGCACTTGTGTTAGTGTTGAAAAACCACTTTTCGCACATGTGTTGGTGCAGGAAACCACTTTTGCACTTGTAGTAGTGTTGAAAAACCACTTTTCGCACTTGTGTTAGTGTTGAAAAACCACTTTTCGCACTTGTGTTGGTGCAGGAAACCACTTTTGCACTTGTATTAGTGTGGAAAAACCACTTTTCGCACTTGTGTTATTGTTGAAAAACCACTTTTCGCACTTGTGTTGGTGCAGGAAACCACTTTTGCACTTTTATTAGTGTGGAAAAAACGCTTTTTGCACTTGTGATAGTGTTGAAAAACCACTTTTCGCACTTGTCTTAGTGTTGAAAAACCACTTTTCGCACTTGTGTTGGTGCAGGAAACCACTTTTGCACTTGTATTAGTGTGGAAAAACCACTTTTCACATTTGTGTTAGTGTTGAAAAACCACTTTTCGCACTTGTGTTAGTGTTGAAAAACCACTTTTCGCACTTGTGTTGGTGCAGGAAACCACTTTTGCACTTGTATTAGTGTGGAAAAAACACTTTTTGCACTTGTGATAGTGTTGAAAAACCACTTTTCGCACTTGTGTTAGTGTTGAAAAACCACTTTTCGCACTTGTGTTGGTGCAGGAAACCACTTTTGCACTTGTATTAGTGTGGAAAAACCACTTTTCGCACTTGTGTTAGTGTTGAAAAAACACTTTTCACACTTGTGTTGGTGCAGGAAACCACTTTTGCACTTGTATTAGTGGGGAAAAACCACTTTTCGCACTTGTGTTAGTGTTGAAAAACCACTTTTCGCACTTGTGTTAGTGTTGAAAACCACTTTTCGCACTTGTGTTAGTGTTGAAAAACCACTTTTCGCACTTGTGTTGGTGCAGGAAACCACTTTTGCACTTGTATTAGTGTGGAAAAACCACTTTTCGCACTTGTGTTAGTGTTGAAAAACCACTTTTCGCACTTGTGTTGGTGCAGGAAACCACTTTTGCACTTTTATTAGTGTGGAAAAACGCTTTTTGCACTTGTGATAGTGTTGAAAAACCACTTTTCGCACTTGTGTTAGTGTTGAAAAACCACTTTTCGCACATGTGTTGGTGCAGGAAACCACTTTTGCACTTGTATTAGTGTTGAAAAACCAGTTTTCGCACTTGTGTTAGTGTTGAAAAACCACTTTTTGCACATGTGTTGGTGCAGGAAACCACTTTTGCACTTGTATTAGTGTTGAAAAACCACTTTTCGCACTTGTGTTAGTGTTGAAAAACCACTTTTCGCACTTGTGTTGGTGCAGGAAACCACTTTTGCACTTGTATTAGTGTGGAAAAACCACTTTTCGCACTTGTGTTATTGTTGAAAAACCACTTTTCGCACTTGTGTTGGTGCAGGAAACCACTTTTGCACTTTTATTTGTGTGGAAAAAACGCTTTTTGCACTTGTGATAGTGTTGAAAAACCACTTTTCGCACTTGTCTTAGTGTTGAAAAACCACTTTTCGCACTTGTGTTGGTGCAGGAAACCACTTTTGCACTTTTATTAGTGTGGAAAAAACGCTTTTTGCACTTGTGATAGTGTTGAAAAACCACTTTTTGCACTTGTCTTAGTGTTGAAAAACCACTTTTCGCACTTGTGTTGGTGCAGGAAACCACTTTTGCACTTGTATTAGTGTGGAAAAATCACTTTTTGCACTTGTGATAGTGTTGAAAAACCACTTTTCGCACTTGTGTTAGTGTTGAAAAACCACTTTTCGCACTTGTGTTGGTGCAGGAAACCACTTTTGCACTTGTATTAGTGTGGAAAAACCACTTTTCGCACTTGTGTTAGTGTTGAAAAAACACTTTTCACACTTGTGTTGGTGCAGGAAACCACTTTTGCACTTGTATTAGTGGGGAAAAAACACTTTTCGCACTTGTGTTAGTGTTGAAAAACCACTTTTCGCACTTGTGTTAGTGTTGAAAACCACTTTTTGCACTTGTGTTAGTGTTGAAAAACCACTTTTCGCACTTGTGTTAGTGTTGAAAAACCACTTTTCGCACTTGTGTTGGTGCAGGAAACCACTTTTGCACTTGTATTAGTGTGGAAAAACCACTTTTCACATTTGTGTTAGTGTTGAAAAACCACTTTTCGCACTTGTGTTAGTGTTGAAAAACCACTTTTCGCACTTGTGTTGGTGCAGGAAACCACTTTTGCACTTGTATTAGTGTGGAAAAACCACTTTTCGCACTTGTGTTAGTGTTGAAAAACCACTTTTCGCACTTGTGTTGGTGCAGGAAACCACTTTTGTACTTTTATTAGTGTGGGAAAAACGCTTTTTGCACTTGTGATAGTGTTGAAAAACCACTTTTCGCACTTGTGTTAGTGTTGAAAAACCACTTTTCGCACATGTGTTGGTGCAGGAAACCACTTTTGCACTTGTATTAGTGTTGAAAAACCAGTTTTCGCACTTGTGTTAGTGTTGAAAAACCACTTTTCGCACTTGTGTTGGTGCAGGAAACCACTTTTGCACTTGTATTAGTGTTGAAAAACCACTTTTCGCACTTGTGTTAGTGTTGAAAAACCACTTTTCGCACTTGTGTTGGTGCAGGAATACCACTTTTGCACTTGTATTAGTGTGGAAAAACCACTTTTCGCACTTGTGTTATTGTTGAAAAACCACTTTTCGCACTTGTGTAGGTGCTGGAAACCACTTTTGCACTTTTATTAGTGTGGAAAAAACGCTTTTTGCACTTGTGATAGTGTTGAAAAACCACTTTTCGCACTTGTCTTAGTGTTGAAAAACCACTTTTCGCACATGTGTTGGTGCAGGAAACCACTTTTGCACTTGTATTAGTGTGGAAAAACCACTTTTCGCACTTGTGTTAGTGTTGAAAAATCCACTTTTCGCACTTGTGTTAGTGTTGAAAAACCACTTTTCGCACTTGTGTTGGTGCAGGAAACCACTTTTGCACTTGTATTAGTGTGGAAAAAACACTTTTTGCACTTGTGTTAGTGTTGAAAAACCACTTTTCACACTTGTGTTAGTGTTGAAAAACCACTTTTCGCACTTGTGTTGGTGCAGGAAACCACTTTTGCACTTGTATTAGTGAGGAAAAACCACTTTTCGCACTTGTGTTAGTGTTGAAAAACCACTTTTCGCACTTGTGTTAGTGTTGAAAAACCACTTTTCGCACTTGTGTTAGTGTTGAAAAACCTCTTTTCGCACTTGTGTTGGTGCAGGAAACCACTTTTGCACTTGTATTAGTGTGGAAAAAACACTTTTTGCACTTGTGATAGTGTTGAAAAATCACTTTTCGCACTTGTGTTAGTGTTGAAAAACCACTTTTCGCACTTGTGTTGGTGCAGGAAACCACTTTTGCACTTGTATTAGTGTGGAAAAACCACTTTTCGCACTTGTGTTAGTGTTGAAAAACCACTTTTCGCACTTGTGTTGGTGCAGGAAACCACTTTTGCACTTTTATTAGTGTGGAAAAAACGCTTTTTGCACTTGTGATAGTGTTGAAAAACCACTTTTCGCACTTGTGTTAGTGTTGAAAAACCACTTTTCGCACATGTGTTGGTGCAGGAAACCACTTTTGCACTTGTAGTAGTGTTGAAAAACCACTTTTCGCACTTGTGTTAGTGTTGAAAAACCACTTTTCGCACTTGTGTTGGTGCAGGAAACCACTTTTGCACTTGTATTAGTGTGGAAAAACCACTTTTCGCACTTGTGTTATTGTTGAAAAACCACTTTTCGCACTTGTGTTGGTGCAGGAAACCACTTTTGCACTTTTATTAGTGTGGAAAAAACGCTTTTTGCACTTGTGATAGTGTTGAAAAACCACTTTTCGCACTTGTCTTAGTGTTGAAAAACCACTTTTCGCACTTGTGTTGGTGCAGGAAACCACTTTTGCACTTGTATTAGTGTGGAAAAACCACTTTTCACATTTGTGTTAGTGTTGAAAAACCACTTTTCGCACTTGTGTTAGTGTTGAAAAACCACTTTTCGCACTTGTGTTGGTGCAGGAAACCACTTTTGCACTTGTATTAGTGTGGAAAAAACACTTTTTGCACTTGTGATAGTGTTGAAAAACCACTTTTCGCACTTGTGTTAGTGTTGAAAAACCACTTTTCGCACTTGTGTTGGTGCAGGAAACCACTTTTGCACTTGTATTAGTGTGGAAAAACCACTTTTCGCACTTGTGTTAGTGTTGAAAAAACACTTTTCACACTTGTGTTGGTGCAGGAAACCACTTTTGCACTTGTATTAGTGGGGAAAAACCACTTTTCGCACTTGTGTTAGTGTTGAAAAACCACTTTTCGCACTTGTGTTAGTGTTGAAAACCACTTTTCGCACTTGTGTTAGTGTTGAAAAACCACTTTTCGCACTTGTGTTGGTGCAGGAAACCACTTTTGCACTTGTATTAGTGTGGAAAAACCACTTTTCGCACTTGTGTTAGTGTTGAAAAACCACTTTTCGCACTTGTGTTGGTGCAGGAAACCACTTTTGCACTTTTATTAGTGTGGAAAAACGCTTTTTGCACTTGTGATAGTGTTGAAAAACCACTTTTCGCACTTGTGTTAGTGTTGAAAAACCACTTTTCGCACATGTGTTGGTGCAGGAAACCACTTTTGCACTTGTATTAGTGTTGAAAAACCAGTTTTCGCACTTGTGTTAGTGTTGAAAAACCACTTTTTGCACATGTGTTGGTGCAGGAAACCACTTTTGCACTTGTATTAGTGTTGAAAAACCACTTTTCGCACTTGTGTTAGTGTTGAAAAACCACTTTTCGCACTTGTGTTGGTGCAGGAAACCACTTTTGCACTTGTATTAGTGTGGAAAAACCACTTTTCGCACTTGTGTTATTGTTGAAAAACCACTTTTCGCACTTGTGTTGGTGCAGGAAACCACTTTTGCACTTTTATTTGTGTGGAAAAAACGCTTTTTGCACTTGTGATAGTGTTGAAAAACCACTTTTCGCACTTGTCTTAGTGTTGAAAAACCACTTTTCGCACTTGTGTTGGTGCAGGAAACCACTTTTGCACTTGTATTAGTGTGGAAACCCACTTTTCACATTTGTGTTAGTGTTGAAAAACCACTTTTCGCACTTGTGTTAGTGTTGAAAAACCACTTTTCGCACTTGTGTTGGTGCAGGAAACCACTTTTGCACTTGTATTAGTGTGGAAAAAACACTTTTTGCACTTGTGATAGTGTTGAAAAACCACTTTTCGCACTTGTGTTAGTGTTGAAAAACCACTTTTCGCACTTGTGTTGGTGCAGGAAACCACTTTTGCACTTGTATTAGTGTGGAAAAACCACTTTTCGCACTTGTGTTAGTGTTGAAAAAACACTTTTCACACTTGTGTTGGTGCAGGAAACCACTTTTGCACTTGTATTAGTGGGGAAAAACCACTTTTCGCACTTGTGTTAGTGTTGAAAAACCACTTTTCGCACTTGTGTTAGTGTTGAAAACCACTTTTCGCACTTGTGTTAGTGTTGAAAAACCACTTTTCGCACTTGTGTTGGTGCAGGAAACCACTTTTGCACTTGTATTAGTGTGGAAAAACCACTTTTCACATTTGTGTTAGTGTTGAAAAACCACTTTTCGCACTTGTGTTAGTGTTGAAAAACCACTTTTCGCACTTGTGTTGGTGCAGGAAACCACTTTTGCACTTGTATTAGTGTGGAAAAAACACTTTTTGCACTTGTGATAGTGTTGAAAAACCACTTTTTGCACTTGTGTTAGTGTTGAAAAACCACTTTTCGCACTTGTGTTGGTGCAGGAAACCACTTTTGCACTTGTATTAGTGTGGAAAAACCACTTTTTGCACTTGTGTTAGTGTTGAAAAAACACTTTTCACACTTGTGTTGGTGCAGGAAACCACTTTTGCACTTGTATTAGTGGGGAAAAACCACTTTTCGCACTTGTGTTAGTGTTGAAAAACCACTTTTCGCACTTGTGTTAGTGTTGGAAAACCACTTTTCGCACTTGTGTTAGTGTTGAAAAACCACTTTTCGCACTTGTGTTGGTGCAGGAAACCACTTTTGCACTTGTATTAGTGTCGTGAAAATCAAGCGCAGACACGACTTTCCTCAGTGTAGGCTTTAATATCATTTAGATCGATAATATCTCCTGTAACAATACATGCAACAATAGGCATTAAATCAGAGCATTTCAAGCACAGCAAAGGTAGCTTCGATATAACAATGGTTCGCGCAGCGCAGCCTTTGGGGCGTACATACCATTCAACTACTGGATAATGTCACAGTGAGTCCCGCCGGAGTGTCCGCACGCCCCGAGTGTCCCGGGTCTTATAGACGGCCCCCCCTTTTTCGTGGCGAGCATCCCTGGGTTCACCTTGGTATAATTTCACTACATTCTCCCCGTCGTTAAAACAAGACTACCGCTCGGCAGTTCGCAGGCAAGCATCAGCAATAAATGAAAGGGTCACGTCAATCCACGTCAGTCGGTCCACCCGTAGCGGTCGGGGCGGCGAACCTCCCTGCCAGTTCGTGTTCGGAATCTACCGGGCACGGCGTCCCCAAGCCCGGAGTCCCCCGCGTCGGAATAGCCACCGGAGGTCGGAGTCGGAGGGGGCGCCCCTGCGCCTTCGGGCACGGGAGCGGGGGACGACGGGAGTAACAGTGGTAGTTCCATAGGGGAAGCTTCGATAGAGTCCATAGACTCGTAGACGGGTTCGTCGATATCCCTGTCGTCGTCCCCACATGGGGCGAGATGGCGAACGGAGACAGTAGACTCGCGGCCATCCGCCGTTAACACGCGTGCATGCTCGGGATTAGCCTGGAGGACCTGCACCTTGTCAACAAGGGGGTCGTACTTGCTAGTGCGAACCGCTCGTTTGAGATAGGCGGGCCCCGGTTCAGCGAGCCAGCTGGGTAAAGACTGGATACTGCCGGAGCTTCTAGGGTGGTGGAACAGTCGTTCGTGAGGAGTCTGGTTGGTGGCAGTACATAGGAGAGCCCGGATCGAGTTTAGAGCGGCAGGCAGCGACCACGCCCATTTATCGAGGCCTCGGCCGAGGGTCCGAAGGCTTAGCATGACGGCCCGCCATATAATCCCATTAAAGCGTTCGATCTGTCCGTTAGCTTGGGGCCGGTACGGGGTGGTGTAGCTCGAAGCGACATTATTTTGGAGCAAGTAGCCCCTCACTTCCTGGGACAGGAACACCGCACCCCGATCGGTATGCACGTAGGCCGGATATCCGAACATAGAAAACAAATTCTGAAGGCACCGAATAACCGTGGCAGCCGACATATCCCCGCACGTGTAAGCAAAGGGGAATCGGGAATACTCATCGACGATAGTGAGCAGATAGCGAGAGTTGCTCGACATTGGCAGCGGCCCTTTGAAGTCCATCGCCAAGCGCTCCCACGGTCTAGTAGCCCTAACGAGTGTCCCCAGGGGAGGGCTATAAAAACGCGGTTTGAGTTCCGCACAGACCGCGCAATCACGGCAGATGCGGCGGATGTCCTCCATCGAGTACGGCAGATTGCCCGCGCGCACAAAATGCGCCAAGCGCGTCACCCCGGGATGACACATAGTGCTGTGCAAAGTGCGCAGCCCCTCCAAAGTTACGACCCCCGCGCAAGTGGCCGGCCTCGATAAGGCGTCAGCGACCAGGTTATCCTTCCCCGGGCGGTATTTGATGGTGTAGCAGAAGTCGGCGAGTTCGATACGCCAGCGGGTGATTTTCTCATTCTTAATGCGCTGAGCATGTAAGTTGTCGTACATAAACGCAACACTCTGTTGGTCCGTGATAATTTGGAAACTCCGCCCAAGCAGATACGGCCGCCATCGCCGAATAGATTCGACGATCGCGTACGCTTCCTTTTCGACGGAAGAATGCCTCCGCTCGGCGGAGGTGAGAGTCCGCGAGAAGAAAGCCACAGGGCGGCCTCCTTGGGAGAGGGTCGCCGCTATCGCATGGTCCGAGGCATCACTCTCCAAAACGAAAGAGGCACTCTCGTCAATCGTTGCGACAGCGGCGCCAGCAATGTCGACTTTAAGGCCCTCGAAGGCCGCCAGGGCGGCCGGGCCCATGGGGAAAGTGTCGCAGGCCACGAGGGGGCGGAGCTTAGCAGAGAAATTTTGCACCCACTTCGAGTAGTGGGCGAACAGCCCTAGAGCGCGTTTCAGCGAAGCCCGATCGCTAGGCGGAGCCATATCGAGCAAAGGGCGCAGACGCTCCTTATCTGGAGAGACGGAGCCATGGGTCACGGTGTACCCCAGAAGGTCTACCGTGCGTAGAGAGTATTGACACTTCGCCTCATTCATGGTTAAGCGATATTTCCGCGCAACCTCGAGGAAGCGTTTTAGATTAGCGTCGTGATGCGCCTGGTCGTACCCACAAACCGTAAGATTGTCCAGATAGACAAAGACATCCGTCAAATGCTCCTTCGCAACGAGGTCATCCATAGCTCTCTGAAAACAAGCGACGCCGTTCGTTACCCCAAAAGGAAGTCTCGTGAACTGGTACAACCGCTGACCCGATTCAAAGGCCGTAAAGACGCGATCAGCCCTAGAGATGGGGACTTGATGATACGCACTACGTAGATCGAGAGTGCTATAAATGGAATACAGGGCCACCTGGCGTACCAGGGCGTCCATCCCCGGTAATGGGTAGGCATCCAGCTGTGTAAAGCGATTAATCGTTTGCGAATAGTCGATTACCATTCGCCTGCGGTGAGCCTCACTCCGCACCACTAAGACTTGGGCCCTCCACGGAGACCTACTGTGTTCTATGATACCGTCCTTCAAGAGCAGGGCCGTTTCTTCCGCAATGAATTGCGCGTCCGCGCGAGAGTAGCGCCGCGATTTGATGGCCACAGGGGTACAATCAGTGGTCAGGTTGGGGAACAGTGAGAGTGGCTCCATGTCCATTTGAGCGAGGGCACACACAGCGAGCGTGTCCGGCCCTCCGAAGTCCATTTCTAAACGACCATGCCGCTTAAGGAAATCAAGTCCTAACAGAACGTCAGCGCATAAGGCCGGTAATACCATGAGATACACGTCCGGGAACGTGCGTCCATTTATCACAAGTTTCAATCGACACGCCCCTTTTGTGCTCAACCGAAGTCCCTGAGATGCCATGAAGATCCGGCGGGTTGTCCCGAGAACCGGCCACCCATGTTGTCACACGAGACGCTGATCAATAAAACTATCCGTGGATCCCGTATCAATTAAAGCTTGCGCAACAACGCCCGCGACCGTGAGCGGAATGAAGGCCTGCGCTAGGCCGGCAGACCCGGGAGGTATAGTGCCGGCCGGGCGAGAAGATCGCGCCTCGCGGGTGGATCCCACGCCGGCTGCAATCCTTCGGGCCTCAGCAGGAGCATTGAAGTCAGTTGGCTCTTCGGTAGTTTCATTTGCCAGAGTGGGTGTGGAGTAGTCGTGAGAGAAGCCTCCAGACGGCGCTCGAGCCACGGGAGAAAGTTCACTGCCATCTGCAGAGTCATATGCCAAAGCGGGTGCATGTAATTCGCAAGAGCTACCGCCAGATGGCGCTCGAGCCACGTGAGAAAGAATTCTGCCATCTGCAGAGTCATATGCCAAAGCGGGTGCATGTAATTCGCAAGAGCTACCGCCAGATGGCGCTCGAGCCACGTGAGAAAGAATTCTGCCATCAGCAGCTGGACATGCCAGAAGGGAAGCATGTAATTCGCAAAAGCTGTCATCAGATGGCGCTCGAGTCACGTGCTGCGTTTGCCGCACCTCGAGAGGCAATTCCAAAGTGGGTGCATGTCGCTTGTTTGAAGGAGGCGTTTGCAAGCCAGTCAAGGTTAGATGCTTTGTGACCGGTCGCGTTTGCGCCATTTGTTTCGGCGGCCCGACGTATCTCACCAAGGTCGGGCGAGAAGCCAGAGGCCCGCGAGGAGGAGAGCGGCTCATCAAAGCTGTGCAAGGCGCCCCGTCCGGTGCTCGATCCATTGGTTCAGCGATGAGCACATTCAAGGTCGCTCGGGAATGCGTGCCCCGGGCGGCCTTTCTGCAGACTTTTGCAAAATGGCCTTTAGTGGAGCAGAGGTGACAGGTCGCCTCTCGGGCCGGGCATTCAGTCCGGGGATGCTGCCGATTGCCACAAAAATAACATTTTGCATACCGGGCAAGCCGTGGCCGGGCAGCGGCAGCTGCAGTGAGGCCGGATGCGGAGTCCGCTTCCGGAGCACCCAGGGACTCGGCCGTCGTGGTGGTCGGGTCCTCCTCCGTATCCTCGGCGATGGCCCTCTCGGGTCGCGCGAGTTGCGAGGTCCCCGCCACGACTCGTGGGTTATCATAGGCGGTCAATTGTTGTCGAGCATCTGCATAAACGCGCGCCAGCCGTAGTGCCTCTGTAAATGTCAGCTCCGCGACCTCCAAGAGACGCAGCCGCAAGACTCCAGAACTAATTCCGGATATGAATGCATCTCGGAGCAAATCGTCTTGAACTTGCTCATGAGTCCGGACGTCCTGCACACAATCAGCCAATAAATAGCGCAACTCCTGCGCATAGCGATCGATCGATTCAGACGGTTGCTGCCGTCGCTGAGAGAGTTGATGCCGGCCGTGCACAGCGCTCCGTTTCTTTATGTAAAGGCACTTCAGCTCGGCCAGGGCCGTATCATACGTCACAAATCGAGAAATGGTCTTGTACACAGTGTGATGGACCTTGGACTGTAAGACGGACAGCCGTATCTCAGCGGTTGGCTCCGTCTCGTGAGCAGCGAAGTAGTTCTGCAGCATGTTGAGCCAGTGAGCAAACTCCGATGCAGATCCTTCAGCCAGAGGGTCGGCACCGAGAATCGGAACCACGATCATCTTGTGGTCAGCCATGGCGAAATAAATGATATTAAATGTCGTGAAAATCAAGCGCAGACACGACTTTCCTCAGTGTAGGCTTTAATATCATTTAGATCGATAATATCTCCTGTAACAATACATGCAACAATAGGCATTAAATCAGAGCATTTCAAGCACAGCAAAGGTAGCTTCGATATAACAATGGTTCGCGCAGCGCAGCCTTTGGGGCGTACATACCATTCAACTACTGGATAATGTCACAGTGAGTCCCGCCGGAGTGTCCGCACGCCCCGAGTGTCCCGGGTCTTATAGACGGCCCCCCCTTTTTCGTGGCGAGCATCCCTGGGTTCACCTTGGTATAATTTCACTACAATTAGTGTGGAAAAACCACTTTTCGCACTTGTGTTAGTGTTGAAGAACCACTTTTCGCACTTGTGTTAGTGTTGAAAAACCACTTTTCGCACTTGTGTTGGTGCAGGAAACCACTTTTGCACTTGTATTAGTGTGGAAAAAACACTTTTTGCACTTGTGATAGTGTTGAAAAATCACTTTTCGCACTTGTGTTAGTGTTGAAAAACCACTTTTCGCACTTGTGTTGGTGCAGGAAACCACTTTTGCACTTGTATTAGTGTGGAAAAAACACTTTTTGCACTTGTGATAGTGTTGAAAAACCACTTTTCGCACCTGTGTTAGTGTTGAAAAACCACTTTTCGCACTTGTGTTGGTGCAGGAAACCACTTTTGCACTTGTATTAGTGTGGAAAAAACACTTTTTGCACATGTGATAGTGTTGAAAAACCACTTTCACACTTGTGTTAGTGTTGAAAAACCACTTTTCGCACTTGTGTTGGTGCAGGAAACCACTTTTGCACTTGTATTAGTGTGGAAAAACCACTTTTCGCACTTGTGTTAGTGTTGAAAAACCACTTTTCGCACTTGTGTTAGTGTTGAAAACCACTTTTTGCACTTGTGTTAGTGTTGAAAAACCACTTTTCGCACTTGTGTTAGTGTTGAAAAACCACTTTTCGCACTTGTGTTGGTGCAGGAAACCACTTTTGCACTTGTATTAGTGTGGAAAAACCACTTTTCGCACTTGTGTTATTGTTGAAAAACCACTTTTCGCACTTGTGTTGGTGCAGGAAACCACTTTTGCACTTTTATTAGTGTGGAAAAAACGCTTTTTGCACTTGTGATAGTGTTGAAAAACCACTTTTCGCACTTGTCTTAGTGTTGAAAAACCACTTTTCGCACTTGTGTTGGTGCAGGAAACCACTTTTGCACTTGTATTAGTGTGGAAAAACCACTTTTCACATTTGTGTTAGTGTTGAAAAACCACTTTTCGCACTTGTGTTAGTGTTGAAAAACCACTTTTCGCACTTGTGTTGGTGCAGGAAACCACTTTTGCACTTGTATTAGTGTGGAAAAAACACTTTTTGCACTTGTGATAGTGTTGAAAAACCACTTTTCGCACTTGTGTTAGTGTTGAAAAACCACTTTTCGCACTTGTGTTGGTGCAGGAAACCACTTTTGCACTTGTATTAGTGTGGAAAAACCACTTTTCGCACTTGTGTTAGTGTTGAAAAAACACTTTTCACACTTGTGTTGGTGCAGGAAACCACTTTTGCACTTGTATTAGTGGGGAAAAACCACTTTTCGCACTTGTGTTAGTGTTGAAAAACCACTTTTCGCACTTGTGTTAGTGTTGAAAACCACTTTTCGCACTTGTGTTAGTGTTGAAAAACCACTTTTCGCACTTGTGTTGGTGCAGGAAACCACTTTTGCACTTGTATTAGTGTGGAAAAACCACTTTTCACATTTGTGTTAGTGTTGAAAAACCACTTTTCGCACTTGTGTTAGTGTTGAAAAACCACTTTTCGCACTTGTGTTGGTGCAGGAAACCACTTTTGCACTTGTATTAGTGTGGAAAAAACACTTTTTGCACTTGTGATAGTGTTGAAAAACCACTTTTTGCACTTGTGTTAGTGTTGAAAAACCACTTTTCGCACTTGTGTTGGTGCAGGAAACCACTTTTGCACTTGTATTAGTGTGGAAAAACCACTTTTTGCACTTGTGTTAGTGTTGAAAAAACACTTTTCACACTTGTGTTGGTGCAGGAAACCACTTTTGCACTTGTATTAGTGGGGAAAAAACCACTTTTCGCACTTGTGTTAGTGTTGAAAAACCACTTTTCGCACTTGTGTTAGTGTTGGAAAACCACTTTTCGCACTTGTGTTAGTGTTGAAAAACCACTTTTCGCACTTGTGTTGGTGCAGGAAACCACTTTTGCACTTGTATTAGTGTGGAAAAACCACTTTTCGCACTTGTGTTAGTGTTGAAGAACCACTTTTCGCACTTGTGTTAGTGTTGAAAAACCACTTTTCGCACTTGTGTTGGTGCAGGAAACCACTTTTGCACTTGTATTAGTGTGGAAAAAACACTTTTTGCACTTGTGGTGTGTTGAAAAATCACTTTTCGCACTTGTGTTAGTGTTGAAAAACCACTTTTCGCACTTGTGTTGGTGCAGGAAACCACTTTTGCACTTGTATTAGTGTGGAAAAAACACTTTTTGCACTTGTGATAGTGTTGAAAAACCACTTTTCGCACCTGTGTTAGTGTTGAAAAACCACTTTTCGCACTTGTGTTGGTGCAGGAAACCACTTTTGCACTTGTATTAGTGTGGAAAAAACACTTTTTGCACATGTGATAGTGTTGAAAAACCACTTTCACACTTGTGTTAGTGTTGAAAAACCACTTTTCGCACTTGTGTTGGTGCAGGAAACCACTTTTGCACTTGTATTAGTGTGGAAAAACCACTTTTCGCACTTGTGTTAGTGTTGAAAAACCACTTTTCGCACTTGTGTTTGTGTTGAAAACCACTTTTTGCACTTGTGTTAGTGTTGAAAAACCACTTTTCGCACTTGTGTTAGTGTTGAAAAACCACTTTTCGCACTTGTGTTGGTGCAGGAAACCACTTTTGCACTTGTATTAGTGTGGAAAAACCACTTTTCGCACTTGTGTTATTGTTGAAAAACCACTTTTCGCACTTGTGTTGGTGCAGGAAACCACTTTTGCACTTTTATTAGTGTGGAAAAAACGCTTTTTGCACTTGTGATAGTGTTGAAAAACCACTTTTCGCACTTGTCTTAGTGTTGAAAAAACACTTTTCGCACTTGTGTTGGTGCAGGAAACCACTTTTGCACTTGTATTAGTGTGGAAAAGCCACTTTTCACATTTGTGTTAGTGTTGAAAAACCACTTTTCGCACTTGTGTTAGTGTTGAAAAACCACTTTTCGCACTTGTGTTGGTGCAGGAAACCACTTTTGCACTTGTATTAGTGTGGAAAAAACACTTTTTGCACTTGTGATAGTGTTGAAAAACCACTTTTCGCACTTGTGTTAGTGTTGAAAAACCACTTTTCGCACTTGTGTTGGTGCAGGAAACCACTTTTGCACTTGTATTAGTGTGGAAAAACCACTTTTCGCACTTGTGTTAGTGTTGAAAAAACACTTTTCACACTTGTGTTGGTGCAGGAAACCACTTTCGCACTTGTATTAGTGGGGAAAAAACACTTTTCGCACTTGTGTTAGTGTTGAAAAACCACTTTTCGCACTTGTGTTAGTGTTGAAAACCACTTTTCGCACTTGTGTTAGTGTTGAAAAACCACTTTTCGCACTTGTGTTGGTGCAGGAAACCACTTTTGCACTTGTATTAGTGTGGAAAAACCACTTTTCGCGCTTGTGTTAGTGTTGAAAAACCACTTTTCGCACTTGTGTTGGTGCAGGAACCACTTTTGCACTTTTATTAGTGTGGAAAAACGCTTTTTGCACTTGTGATAGTGTTGAAAAACCACTTTTCGCACTTGTGTTAGTGTTGAAAAACCACTTTTCGCACATGTGTTGGTGCAGGAAACCACTTTTGCACTTGTATTAGTGTGGAAAAACCACTTTTCGCACTTGTGTTAGTGTTGAAAAACCACTTTTCGCACTTGTGTTGGTGCAGGAAACCACTTTTGCACTTGTATTAGTGTGGAAAAACCACTTTTCGCACTTGTGTTATTGTTGAAAAACCACTTTTCGCACTTGTGTTGGTGCAGGAAACCACTTTTGCACTTTTATTAGTGTGGAAAAAACGCTTTTTGCACTTGTGATAGTGTTGAAAAACCACTTTTCGCACTTGTCTTAGTGTTGAAAAAACACTTTTCGCACTTGTGTTGGTGCAGGAAACCACTTTTGCACTTGTATTAGTGTGGAAAAGCCACTTTTCACATTTGTGTTAGTGTTGAAAAACCACTTTTCGCACTTGTGTTAGTGTTGAAAAACCACTTTTCGCACTTGTGTTGGTGCAGGAAACCACTTTTGCACTTGTATTAGTGTGGAAAAAACACTTTTTGCACTTGTGATAGTGTTGAAAAACCACTTTTCGCACTTGTGTTAGTGTTGAAAAACCACTTTTCGCACTTGTGTTGGTGCAGGAAACCACTTTTGCACTTGTATTAGTGTGGAAAAACCACTTTTCGCACTTGTGTTAGTGTTGAAAAAACACTTTTCACACTTGTGTTGGTGCAGGAAACCACTTTCGCACTTGTATTAGTGGGGAAAAACCACTTTTCGCACTTGTGTTAGTGTTGAAAAACCACTTTTCGCACTTGTGTTAGTGTTGAAAACCACTTTTCGCACTTGTGTTAGTGTTGAAAAACCACTTTTCGCACTTGTGTTGGTGCAGGAAACCACTTTTGCACTTGTATTAGTGTGGAAAAACCACTTTTCGCGCTTGTGTTAGTGTTGAAAAACCACTTTTCGCACTTGTGTTGGTGCAGGAACCACTTTTGCACTTTTATTAGTGTGGAAAAACGCTTTTTGCACTTGTGATAGTGTTGAAAAACCACTTTTCGCACTTGCGTTAGTGTTGAAAAACCACTTTTCGCACATGTGTTGGTGCAGGAAACCACTTTTGCACTTGTATTAGTGTTGAAAAACCAGTTTTCGCACTTGTGTTAGTGTTGAAAAACCACTTTTTGCACATGTGTTGGTGCAGGAAACCACTTTTGCACTTGTATTAGTGTTGAAAAACCACTTTTCGCACTTGTGTTAGTGTTGAAAAACCACTTTTCGCACTTGTGTTGGTGCAGGAAACCACTTTTGCACTTGTATTAGTGTGGAAAAACCACTTTTCGCACTTGTGTTATTGTTGAAAAACCACATTTCGCACTTGTGTTGGTGCAGGAAACCACTTTTGCACTTTTATTTGTGTGGAAAAAACGCTTTTTGCACTTGTGATAGTGTTGAAAAACCACTTTTCGCACTTGTCTTAGTGTTGAAAAACCACTTTTCGCACTTGTGTTGGTGCAGGAAACCACTTTTGCACTTGTATTAGTGTGGAAAAACCACTTTTCACATTTGTGTTAGTGTTGAAAAACCACTTTTCGCACTTGTGTTAGTGTTGAAAAACCACTTTTCGCACTTGTGTTGGTGCAGGAAACCACTTTTGCACTTGTATTAGTGTGGAAAAAACACTTTTTGCACTTGTGATAGTGTTGAAAAACCACTTTTCGCACTTGTGTTAGTGTTGAAAAACCACTTTTCGCACTTGTGTTGGTGCAGGAAACCACTTTTGCACTTGTATTAGTGTGGAAAAACCACTTTTCGCACTTGTGTTAGTGTTGAAAAAACACTTTTCACACTTGTGTTGGTGCAGGAAACCACTTTTGCACTTGTATTAGTGGGGAAAAACCACTTTTCGCACTTGTGTTAGTGTTGAAAAACCACTTTTCGCACTTGTGTTAGGGTTGAAAACCACTTTTCGCACTTGTGTTAGTGTTGAAAAACCACTTTTCGCACTTGTGTTGGTGCAGGAAACCACTTTTGCACTTGTATTAGTGTGGAAAAACCACTTTTCACATTTGTGTTAGTGTTGAAAAACCACTTTTCGCACTTGTGTTAGTGTTGAAAAACCACTTTTCGCACTTGTGTTGGTGCAGGAAACCACTTTTGCACTTGTATTAGTGTGGAAAAAACACTTTTTGCACTTGTGATAGTGTTGAAAAACCACTTTTTGCACTTGTGTTAGTGTTGAAAAACCACTTTTCGCACTTGTGTTGGTGCAGGAAACCACTTTTGCACTTGTATTAGTGTGGAAAAACCACTTTTTGCACTTGTGTTAGTGTTGAAAAAACACTTTTCACACTTGTGTTGGTGCAGGAAACCACTTTTGCACTTGTATTAGTGGGGAAAAACCACTTTTCGCACTTGTGTTAGTGTTGAAAAACCACTTTTCGCACTTGTGTTAGTGTTGGAAAACCACTTTTCGCACTTGTGTTAGTGTTGAAAAACCACTTTTCGCACTTGTGTTGGTGCAGGAAACCACTTTTGCACTTGTATTAGTGTGGAAAAACCACTTTTCGCACTTGTGTTAGTGTTGAAGAACCACTTTTCGCACTTGTGTTAGTGTTGAAAAACCACTTTTCGCACTTGTGTTGGTGCAGGAAACCACTTTTGCACTTGTATTAGTGTGGAAAAACACTTTTTGCACTTGTGATAGTGTTGAAAAATCACTTTTCGCACTTGTGTTAGTGTTGAAAAACCACTTTTCGCACTTGTGTTGGTGCAGGAAACCACTTTTGCACTTGTATTAGTGTGGAAAAAACACTTTTTGCACTTGTGATAGTGTTGAAAAACCACTTTTCGCAACTGTGTTAGTGTTGAAAAACCACTTTTCGCACTTGTGTTGGTGCAGGAAACCACTTTTGCACTTGTATTAGTGTGGAAAAAACACTTTTTGCACATGTGATAGTGTTGAAAAACCACTTTCACACTTGTGTTAGTGTTGAAAAACCACTTTTCGCACTTGTGTTGGTGCAGGAAACCACTTTTGCACTTGTATTAGTGTGGAAAAACCACTTTTCGCACTTGTGTTAGTGTTGAAAAACCACTTTTCGCACTTGTGTTAGTGTTGAAAACCACTTTTTGCACTTGTGTTAGTGTTGAAAAACCACTTTTCGCACTTGTGTTAGTGTTGAAAAACCACTTTTCGCACTTGTGTTGGTGCAGGAAACCACTTTTGCACTTGTATTAGTGTGGAAAAACCACTTTTCGCACTTGTGTTATTGTTGAAAAACCACTTTTCGCACTTGTGTTGGTGCAGGAAACCACTTTTGCACTTTTATTAGTGTGGAAAAAACGCTTTTTGCACTTGTGATAGTATTGAAAAACCACTTTTCGCACTTGTCTTAGTGTTGAAAAACCACTTTTCGCACTTGTGTTGGTGCAGGAAACCACTTTTGCACTTGTATTAGTGTGGAAAAACCACTTTTCACATTTGTGTTAGTGTTGAAAAACCACTTTTCGCACTTGTGTTAGTGTTGAAAAACCACTTTTCGCACTTGTGTTGGTGCAGGAAACCACTTTTGCACTTGTATTAGTGTGGAAAAAACACTTTTTGCACTTGTGATAGTGTTGAAAAACCACTTTTCGCACTTGTGTTAGTGTTGAAAAACCACTTTTCGCACTTGTGTTGGTGCAGGAAACCACTTTTGCACTTGTATTAGTGTGGAAAAACCACTTTTCGCACTTGTGTTAGTGTTGAAAAAACACTTTTCACACTTGTGTTGGTGCAGGAAACCACTTTTGCACTTGTATTAGTGGGGAAAAACCACTTTTCGCACTTGTGTTAGTGTTGAAAAACCACTTTTCGCACTTGTGTTAGTGTTGAAAACCACTTTTCGCACTTGTGTTAGTGTTGAAAAACCACTTTTCGCACTTGTGTTGGTGCAGGATACCACTTTTGCACTTGTATTAGTGTGGAAAAACCACTTTTCGCACTTGTGTTAGTGTTGAAAAACCACTTTTCGCACTTGTGTTGGTGCAGGAAACCACTTTTGCACGTTTATTAGTGTGGAAAAACGCTTTTTGCACTTGTGATAGTGTTGAAAAACCACTTTTCGCACTTGTGTTAGTGTTGAAAAACCACTTTTCGCACATGTGTTGGTGCAGGAAACCACTTTTGCACTTGTATTAGTGTTGAAAAACCAGTTTTCGCACTTGTGTTAGTGTTGAAAAACCACTTTTTGCACATGTGTTGGTGCAGGAAACCACTTTTGCACTTGTATTAGTGTTGAAAAACCACTTTTCGCACTTGTGTTAGTGTTGAAAAACCACTTTTCGCACTTGTGTTGGTGCAGGAAACCACTTTTGCACTTGTATTAGTGTGGAAAAAACACTTTTTGCACTTGTGATAGTGTTGAAAAACCACTTTTCGCACTTGTGTTAGTGTTGAAAAACCACTTTTCGCACTTGTGTTGGTGCAGGAAACCACTTTTGCACTTGTATTAGTGTGGAAAAACCACTTTTCGCACTTGTGTTATTGTTGAAAAACCACTTTTCGCACTTGTGTTGGTGCAGGAAACCACTTTTGCACTTTTATTTGTGTGGAAAAAACGCTTTTTGCACTTGTGATAGTGTTGAAAAACCACTTTTCGCACTTGTGTTAGTGTTGAAAACCACTTTTCGCACTTGTGTTAGTGTTGAAAAACCACTTTTCGCACTTGTGTTGGTGCAGGAAACCACTTTTGCACTTGTATTAGTGTGGAAAAACCACTTTTCGCACTTGTGTTAGTGTTGAAAAACCACTTTTCGCACTTGTGTTGGTGCAGGAAAGCACTTTTGCACTTTTATTAGTGTGGAAAAACGCTTTTTGCACTTGTGATAGTGTTGAAAAACCACTTTTCGCAGTTGTGTTAGTGTTGAAAAACCACTTTTCGCACATGTGTTGGTGCAGGAAACCACTTTTGCACTTGTATTAGTGTTGAAAAACCAGTTTTCGCACTTGTGTTAGTGTTGAAAAACCACTTTTTGCACATGTGTTGGTGCAGGAAACCACTTTTGCACTTGTATTAGTGTTGAAAAACCACTTTTCGCACTTGTGTTAGTGTTGAAAAACCACTTTTCGCACTTGTGTTGGTGCAGGAAACCACTTTTGCACTTGTATTAGTGTGGAAAAACCACTTTTCGCACTTGTGTTATTGTTGAAAAACCACTTTTCGCACTTGTGTTGGTGCAGGAAACCACTTTTGCACTTTTATTTGTGTGGAAAAAACGCTTTTTGCACTTGTGATAGTGTTGAAAAACCACTTTTCGCACTTGTCTTAGTGTTGAAAAACCACTTTTCGCACTTGTGTTGGTGCAGGAAACCACTTTTGCACTTGTATTAGTGTGGAAAAACCACTTTTCGCACTTGTGTTAGTGTTGAAAAAACACTTTTCACACTTGTGTTGGTGCAGGAAACCACTTTTGCACTTGTATTAGTGGGGAAAAACCACTTTTCGCACTTGTGTTAGTGTTGAAAAACCACTTTTCGCATTTGTGTTAGTGTTGAAAACCACTTTTCGCACTTGTGTTAGTGTTGAAAAACCACTTTTCGCACTTGTGTTGGTGCAGGAAACCACTTTTGCACTTGTATTAGTGTGGAAAAACCACTTTTCGCACTTGTGTTAGTGTTGAAAAACCACTTTTCGCACTTGTGTTGGTGCAGGAAACCACTTTTGCACGTTTATTAGTGTGGAAAAACGCTTTTTGCACTTGTGATAGTGTTGAAAAACCACTTTTCGCACTTGTGTTAGTGTTGAAAAACCACTTTTCGCACATGTGTTGGTGCAGGAAACCACTTTTGCACTTGTATTAGTGTTGAAAAACCAGTTTTCGCACTTGTGTTAGTGTTGAAAAACCACTTTTTGCACATGTGTTGGTGCAGGAAACCACTTTTGCACTTGTATTAGTGTTGAAAAACCACTTTTCGCACTTGTGTTAGTGTTGAAAAACCACTTTTCGCACTTGTGTTGGTGCAGGAAACCACTTTTGCACTTGTATTAGTGTGGAAAAACCACTTTTCGCACTTGTGTTGGTGCAGGAAACCACTTTTGCACTTGTATTAGTGTGGAAAAAACACTTTTTGCACTTGTGATAGTGTTGAAAAACCACTTTTCGCACTTGTGTTAGTGTTGAAAAACCACTTTTCGCACTTGTGTTGGTGCAGGAAACCACTTTTGCACTTGTATTAGTGTGGAAAAACCACTTTTCGCACTTGTGTTATTGTTGAAAAACCACTTTTCGCACTTGTGTTGGTGCAGGAAACCACTTTTGCACTTTTATTTGTGTGGAAAAAACGCTTTTTGCACTTGTGATAGTGTTGAAAAACCACTTTTCGCACTTGTGTTAGTGTTGAAAACCACTTTTCGCATTTGTGTTAGTGTTGAAAAACCACTTTTCGCACTTGTGTTGGTGCAGGAAACCACTTTTGCACTTGTATTAGTGTGGAAAAACCACTTTTTGCACTTGTGTTAGTGTTGAAAAACCACTTTTCGCACTTGTGTTGGTGCAGGAAACCACTTTTGCACTTTTATTAGTGTGGAAAAACGCTTTTTGCACTTGTGATAGTGTTGAAAAACCACTTTTCGCAGTTGTGTTAGTGTTGAAAAACCACTTTTCGCACATGTGTTGGTGCAGGAAACCACTTTTGCACTTGTATTAGTGTTGAAAAACCAGTTTTCGCACTTGTGTTAGTGTTGAAAAACCACTTTTTGCACATGTGTTGGTGCAGGAAACCACTTTTGCACTTGTATTAGTGTTGAAAAACCACTTTTTGCACTTGTGTTAGTGTTGAAAAACCACTTTTCGCACTTGTGTTGGTGCAGGAAACCACTTTTGCACTTGTATTAGTGTGGAAAAACCACTTTTCGCACTTGTGTTATTGTTGAAAAACCACTTTTCGCACTTGTGTTGGTGCAGGAAACCACTTTTGCACTTTTATTTGTGTGGAAAAAACGCTTTTTGCACTTGTGATAGTGTTGAAAAACCACTTTTCGCACTTGTCTTAGTGTTGAAAAACCACTTTTCGCACTTGTGTTGGTGCAGGAAACCACTTTTGCACTTGTATTAGTGTGGAAAAACCACTTTTCACATTTGTGTTAGTGTTGAAAAACCACTTTTCGCACTTGTGTTAGTGTTGAAAAACCACTTTTCGCACTTGTGTTGGTGCAGGAAACCACTTTTGCACTTGTATTAGTGTGGAAAAACCACTTTTCGCACTTGTGTTAGTGTTGAAAAACCACTTTTCACACTTGTGTTGGTGCAGGAAACCACTTTTGCACTTGTATTAGTGGGGAAAAACCACTTTTCGCACTTGTGTTAGTGTTGAAAAACCACTTTTCGCACTTGTGTTAGTGTTGAAAACCACTTTTCGCACTTGTGTTAGTGTTGAAAAACCACTTTTCGCACTTGTGTTGGTGCAGGAAACCACTTTTGCATTTGTATTAGTGTGGAAAAACCACTTTTCACATTTGTGTTAGTGTTGAAAAACCACTTTTCGCACTTGTGTTAGTGTTGAAAAAC
This sequence comes from Myxine glutinosa, assembly GCF_964187855.1. Lineage (NCBI taxonomy): Eukaryota > Metazoa > Chordata > Myxini > Myxiniformes > Myxinidae > Myxine > Myxine glutinosa. The sequence continues at coordinate 69,001 of NW_027617901.1, read as the reverse complement.
CACTTTTCGCACTTGTGTTGGTGCAGGAAACCACTTTTGCACTTGTATTAGTGTGGAAAAAACACTTTTTGCACTTGTGATAGTGTTGAAAAACCACTTTTTGCACTTGTGTTAGTGTTGAAAAACCACTTTTCGCACTTGTGTTGGTGCAGGAAACCACTTTTGCACTTGTATTAGTGTGGAAAAACCACTTTTTGCACTTGTGTTAGTGTTGAAAAAACACTTTTCACACTTGTGTTGGTGCAGGAAACCACTTTTGCACTTGTATTAGTGGGGAAAAACCACTTTTCGCACTTGTGTTAGTGTTGAAAAACCACTTTTCGCACTTGTGTTAGTGTTGGAAAACCACTTTTCGCACTTGTGTTAGTGTTGAAAAACCACTTTTCGCACTTGTGTTGGTGCAGGAAACCACTTTTGCACTTGTATTAGTGTGGAAAAACCACTTTTCGCACTTGTATTAGTGTGGAAAAAACACTTTTTGCACTTGTGATAGTGTTGAAAAATCACTTTTCGCACTTGTGTTAGTGTTGAAAAACCACTTTTCGCACTTGTGTTGGTGCAGGAAACCACTTTTGCACTTGTATTAGTGTGGAAAAAACACTTTTTCACTTGTGATAGTGTTGAAAAACCACTTTTCGCACTTGTGTTAGTGTTGAAAAACCACTTTTCGCACTTGTGTTGGTGCAGGAAACCACTTTTGCACTTGTATTAGTGTGGAAAAAATACTTTTCGCACTTGTGTTAGTGTTGAAAAACCACTTTTCGCACTTGTGTTCGTGTTGAAAAACCACTTTTCGCACTTGTGTTGGTGCAGGAAACCACTTTTGCACTTGTATTAGTGTGGAAAAAACACTTTTTGCACTTGTGGTAGTGTTGAAAAACCACTTTTCGCACTTGTGTTAGTGTTGAAAAACCACTTTTCGCACTTGTGTTGGTGCAGGAAACCACTTTTGCACTTGTATTAGTGTGGAAAAACCACTTTTCGCACTTGTGTTAGTGTTGAAAAACCACTTTTCACACTTGTGTTAGTGTTGAAAAACCACTTTTCGCACTTGTGTTAGTGTTGAAAAACCACTTTTCGCACTTGTATTAGTGTTGAAAAACCACTTTTCGCACTTGTGTTGGTGCAGGAAACCACTTTTGCACTTGTATTAGTGTGGAAAAAACACTTTTTGCACTTGTGATAGTTTTGAAAAACCACTTTTCGCACTTGTGTTAGTGTTGAAAAACCACTTTTCGCACTTGTGTTGGTGCAGGAAACCACTTTTGCACTTGTATTAGTGTGGAAAAAACGCTTTTTGCACTTGTTTTGGTGCAGGAAACCACTTTTGCACTTGTATTAGTGTGGAAAAAACACTTTTTGCACTTGTGATAGTGTTGAAAAAGCACTTTTCGCACTTGTGTTAGTGTTGAAAAACCACTTTTCGCACTTGTGTTGGTGCAGGAAACCACTTTTGCACTTGTATTAGTGTGGAAAAAACACTTTTTGCACTTGTGATAGTGTTGAAAAACCACTTTTCGCACTTGTGTTAGTGTTGAAAAATCACTTTTTGCACTTGTGTTAGTGTTGAAAAACCACTTTTCGCACTTGTGTTGGTGCAGGAAACCACTTTTGCACTTGTATTAGTGTGGAAAAACCACTTTTCGCACTTGTGTTAGTGTTGAAAAACCACTTTTCGCACTTGTGTTGGTGCAGGAAACCACTTTTGCACTTGTATTAGTGTGGAAAAAACACTTTTTGCACTTGTGATAGTGTTGAAAAACGACTTTTCGCACTTGTGTTAGTGTTGAAAAACCACTTTTCGCACTTGTGTTAGTGTTGAAAAACCACTTTTCGCACTTGTGTTTGTGCAGGAAACCACTTTTGCACTTGTATTAGTGTGGAAAACCACTTTTCGCACTTGTGTTAGTGTTGAAAAACCACTTTTCGCATTTGTGTTGGTGCAGGAAACCACTTTTGCACTTGTATTAGTGTTGAAAAACCACTTTTCGCACTTGTGTTAGTGTTGAAAAACCACTTTTCGCACTTGTGTTGATGCAGGAAACCACTTTTGCACTTGTATTAGTGTGGAAAAAACACTTTTTGCACTTGTGATAGTGTTGAAAAAGCATTTTTCGCACTTGTGTTAGTGTTGAAAAACCAGTTTTCGCACTTGTGTTGGTGCAGGAAACCACTTTTGCACTTGTATTAGTGTTGAAAAACCACTTTTCGCACTTGTGTTAGTGTTGAAAAACCACTTTTCGCACTTGTGTTAGTGTTGAAAAACCACTTTTCGCACTTGTGTTGGTGAAGGAAACCACTTTTGCACTTGTATTAGTGTAGAAAAAACACTTTTTGCACTTGTGATAGTGTTGAAAAAAACACTTTTTGCACTTGAGTTAGTGTTGAAAAACCACTTTTCACACTTGTGTTGGTGCAGGATACCACTTTTGCACTTGTATTAGTGTTGAAAAACCACTTTTCGCACTTGTGTTAGTGTTGAAAAACCACTTTTCGCACATGTGTTGGTGCAGGAAACCACTTTTGCACTTTTATTAGTGTTGAAAAACCAGTTTTCGCACTTGTGTTAATGTTGAAAAACCACTTTTCGCACATGTGTTGGTGCAGGAAACCACTTTTGCACTTGTATTAGTGTTGAAAAACCAGTTTTCGCACTTGTGTTAGTGTTGAAAAACCACTTTTCGCACATGTGTTGGTGCAGGAAACCACTTTTGCACTTGTATTAGTGTTGAAAAACCACTTTTCGCACTTGTGTTAGTGTTGAAAAACCACTTTTCGCACTTGCGTTGGTGCAGGAAACCACCTTTGCACTTGTATTAGTGTGGAAAAACCACTTTTCGCACTTGTGTTATTGTTGAAAAACCACTTTTCGCACTTGTGTTGGTGCAGGAAACCATTTTTGCACTTTTATTATTGTGGAAAAAACGCTTTTTGCACTTGTGATAGTGTTGAAAAACCACTTTTCGCACTTGGCTTAGTGTTGAAAAACCACTTTTCGCACTTGTGTTGGTGCAGGAAACCACTTTTGCACTTGTATTAGTGTGGAAAAATCACTTTTTGCACTTGTGATAGTGTTGAAAAACCACTTTTCGCACTTGTGTTAGTGTTGAAAAACCACTTTTCGCACTTGTGTTGGTGCAGGAAACCACTTTTGCACTTGTATTAGTGTGGAAAAACCACTTTTCGCACTTGTGTTTGTGTTGAAAAAACACTTTTCACACTTGTGTTGGTGCAGGAAACCACTTTTGCACTTGTATTAGTGGGGAAAAACCACTTTTCGCACTTGTGTTAGTGTTGAAAAACCACTTTTCGCACTTGTGTTAGTGTTGAAAACCACTTTTTGCACTTGTGTTAGTGTTTAAAAACCACTTTTCGCACTTGTGTTAGTGTTGAAAAACCACTTTTCGCACTTGTGTTGGTGCAGGAAACCACTTTTGCACTTGTATTAGTGTGGAAAAACCACTTTTCACATTTGTGTTAGTGTTGAAAAACCACTTTTCACACTTGTGTTAGTGTTGAAAAACTACTTTTCGCACTTGTGTTGGTGCAGGAAACCACTTTTGCACTTGTATTAGTGTGGCAAAACCACTTTTCGCACTTGTGTTAGTGTTGAAAAACCACTTTTCGCACTTGTGTTGGTGCAGGAAACCACTTTTGTACTTTTATTAGTGTGGAAAAAACGCTTTTTGCACTTGTGATAGTGTTGAAAAACCACTTTTCGCACTTGTGTTAGTGTTGAAAAAGCACTTTTCGCACATGTGTTGGTGCAGGAAACCACTTTTGCACTTGTATTAGTGTTGAAAAACCAGTTTTCGCACTTGTGTTATTGTTGAAAAACCACTTTTCGCACATGTGTTGGTGCAGGAAACCACTTTTGCACTTGTATTAGTGTTGAAAAACCACTTTTCGCACTTGTGTTAGTGTTGAAAAACCACTTTTCGCACTTGTGTTGGTGCAGGAATACCACTTTTGCACTTGTATTAGTGTGGAAAAACCACTTTTCGCACTTGTGTTATTGTTGAAAAACCACTTTTCGCACTTGTGTTGGTGCAGGAAACCACTTTTGCACTTTTATTAGTGTGGAAAAAACGCTTTTTGCACTTGTGATAGTGTTGAAAAACCACTTTTCGCACTTGTCTTAGTGTTGAAAAACCACTTTTCGCACATGTGTTGGTGCAGGAAACCACTTTTGCACTTGTATTAGTGTGGAAAAACCACTTTTCACATTTGTGTTAGTGTTGAAAAACCACTTTTCGCACTTGTGTTAGTGTTGAAAAATCACTTTTCACACTTGTGTTGGTGCAGGAAACCACTTTTGCACTTGTATTAGTGTGGAAAAACCACTTTTTGCACTTGTGTTAGTGTTGAAAAAACACTTTTCACACTTGTGTTGGTGCAGGAAACCACTTTTGCACTTGTATTAGTTGGGAAAAACCACTTTTCGCACTTGTGTTAGTGTTGAAAAACCACTTTTCGCACTTGTGTTAGTGATGAAAACCACTTTTCGCACTTGTGTTAGTGTTGAAAAACCACTTTTCGCACTTGTGTTGGTGCAGGAAACCACTCTTGCACTTGTATTAGTGTGGAAAAACCACTTTTCACATTTGTGTTAGTGTTGAAAAACCACTTTTCGCACTTGTGTTAGTGTTGAAAAACCACTTTTCGCACTTGTGTTGGTGCAGGAAACCACTTTTGCACTTGTATTAGTGTGGAAAAAACACTTTTTGCACTTGTGATAGTGTTGAAAAACCACTTTTCGCACTTGTGTTAGTGTTGAAAAACCACTTTTCGCACTTGTGTTGGTGCAGGAAACCACTTTTGCACTTGCATTAGTGTGGAAAAACCACTTTTCGCACTTGTGTTAGTGTTGAAAAAACACTTTTCACACTTGTGTTGGTGCAGGAAACCACTTTTGCAATTGTATTAGTGGGGAAAAACCACTTTTCGCACTTGTGTTAGTGTTGAAAAACCACTTTTTGCACTTGTGTTAGTGTTGAAAAACCACTTTTCGCACTTGTGTTAGTGTTGAAAAACCACTTTTCGCACTTGTGTTAGTGTTGAAAAACCACTTTTCGCACTTGTGTTGGTGCAGGAAACCACTTTTGCACTTGTATTAGTGTGGAAAAAACACTTTTTGCACTTGTGTTAGTGTTGAAAAACCACTTTTCACACTTGTGTTAGTGTTGAAAAACCACTTTTCGCACTTGTGTTAGTGTTGAAAAACCACTTTTCGCACTTGTATTAGTGTTGAAAAACCACTTTTCGCACTTGTGTTGGTGCAGGAAACCACTTTTGCACTTGTATTAGTGTGGAAAAAACACTTTTTGCACTTGTGATAGTTTTGAAAAACCACTTTTCGCACTTGTGTTAGTGTTGAAAAACCACTTTTCGCACTTGTGTTGGTGCAGGAAACCACTTTTGCACTTGTATTAGTGTGGAAAAAACGCTTTTTGCACTTGTGTTGGTGCAGGAAACCACTTTTGCACTTGTATTAGTGTGGAAAAAACACTTTTTGCACTTGTGATAGTGTTGAAAAAGCACTTTTCGCACTTGTGTTAGTGTTGAAAAACCACTTTTCGCACTTGTGTTGGTGCAGGAAACCACTTTTGCACTTGTATTAGTGTGGAAAAAACACTTTTTGCACTTGTGATAGTGTTGAAAAACCACTTTTCGCACTTGTGTTAGTGTTGAAAAATCACTTTTTGCACTTGTGTTAGTGTTGAAAAACCACTTTTCGCACTTGTGTTGGTGCAGGAAACCACTTTTGCACTTGTATTAGTGTGGAAAAACCACTTTTCGCACTTGTGTTAGTGTTGAAAAACCACTTTTCGCACTTGTGTTGGTGCAGGAAACCACTTTTGCACTTGTATTAGTGTGTAAAAAACACTTTTTGCACTTGTGATAGTGTTGAAAAACCACTTTTCGCACTTGTGTTAGTGTTGAAAAACCACTTTTCGCACTTGTGTTAGTGTTGAAAAACCACTTTTCGCACTTGTGTTTGTGCAGGAAACCACTTTTGCACTTGTATTAGTGTGGAAAACCACTTTTCGCACTTGTGTTAGTGTTGAAAAACCACTTTTCGCATTTGTGTTGGTGCAGGAAACCACTTTTGCACTTGTATTAGTGTTGAAAAACCACTTTTCGCACTTGTGTTAGTGTTGAAAAACCACTTTTCGCACTTGTGTTGATGCAGGAAACCACTTTTGCACTTGTATTAGTGTGGAAAAAACACTTTTTGCACTTGTGATAGTGTTGAAAAAGCATTTTTCGCACTTGTGTTAGTGTTGAAAAACCAGTTTTCGCACTTGTGTTGGTGCAGGAAACCACTTTTGCACTTGTATTAGTGTTGAAAAACCACTTTTCGCACTTGTGTTAGTGTTGAAAAACCACTTTTCGCACTTGTGTTAGTGTTGAAAAACCACTTTTCGCACTTGTGTTGGTGAAGGAAACCACTTTTGCACTTGTATTAGTGTAGAAAAAACACTTTTTGCACTTGTGATAGTGTTGAAAAAAACACTTTTTGCACTTGTGTTAGTGTTGAAAAACCACTTTTCACACTTGTGTTGGTGCAGGATACCACTTTTGCACTTGTATTAGTGTTGAAAAACCAGTTTTCGCACTTGTGTTAATGTTGAAAAACCACTTTTCGCACATGTGTTGGTGCAGGAAACCACTTTTGCACTTGTATTAGTGTTGAAAAACCAGTTTTCGCACTTGTGTTAGTGTTGAAAAACCACTTTTCGCACATGTGTTGGTGCAGGAAACCACTTTTGCACTTGTATTAGTGTTGAAAAACCACTTTTCGCACTTGTGTTAGTGTTGAAAAACCACTTTTCGCACTTGTGTTGGTGCAGGAAACCACTTTTGCAATTGTATTAGTGGGGAAAAACCACTTTTCGCACTTGTGTTAGTGTTGAAAAACCACTTTTTGCACTTGTGTTAGTGTTGAAAAACCACTTTTCGCACTTGTGTTAGTGTTGAAAAACCACTTTTCGCACTTGTGTTAGTGTTGAAAAACCACTTTTCGCACTTGTGTTGGTGCAGGAAACCACTTTTGCACTTGTATTAGTGTGGAAAAAACACTTTTTGCACTTGTGTTAGTGTTGAAAAACCACTTTTCACACTTGTGTTAGTGTTGAAAAACCACTTTTCTCACTTGTGTTAGTGTTGAAAAACCACTTTTCGCACTTGTATTAGTGTTGAAAAACCACTTTTCGCACTTGTGTTGGTGCAGGAAACCACTTTTGCACTTGTATTAGTGTGGAAAAAACACTTTTTGCACTTGTGATAGTTTTGAAAAACCACTTTTCGCACTTGTGTTAGTGTTGAAAAACCACTTTTCGCACTTGTGTTGGTGCAGGAAACCACTTTTGCACTTGTATTAGTGTGGAAAAAACGCTTTTTGCACTTGTGTTGGTGCAGGAAACCACTTTTGCACTTGTATTAGTGTGGAAAAAACACTTTTTGCACTTGTGATAGTGTTGAAAAAGCACTTTTCGCACTTGTGTTAGTGTTGAAAAACCACTTTTCGCACTTGTGTTGGTGCAGGAAACCACTTTTGCACTTGTATTAGTGTGGAAAAAACACTTTTTGCACTTGTGATAGTGTTGAAAAACCACTTTTCGCACTTGTGTTAGTGTTGAAAAATCACTTTTTGCACTTGTGTTAGTGTTGAAAAACCACTTTTCGCACTTGTGTTGGTGCAGGAAACCACTTTTGCACTTGTATTAGTGTGGAAAAACCACTTTTCGCACTTGTGTTAGTGTTGAAAAACCACTTTTCGCACTTGTGTTGGTGCAGGAAACCACTTTTGCACTTGTATTAGTGTGTAAAAAACACTTTTTGCACTTGTGATAGTGTTGAAAAACCACTTTTCGCACTTGTGTTAGTGTTGAAAAACCACTTTTCGCACTTGTGTTAGTGTTGAAAAACCACTTTTCGCACTTGTGTTTGTGCAGGAAACCACTTTTGCACTTGTATTAGTGTGGAAAACCACTTTTCGCACTTGTGTTAGTGTTGAAAAACCACTTTTCGCATTTGTGTTGGTGCAGGAAACCACTTTTGCACTTGTATTAGTGTTGAAAAACCACTTTTCGCACTTGTGTTAGTGTTGAAAAACCACTTTTCGCACTTGTGTTGATGCAGGAAACCACTTTTGCACTTGTATTAGTGTGGAAAAAACACTTTTTGCACTTGTGATAGTGTTGAAAAAGCATTTTTCGCACTTGTGTTAGTGTTGAAAAACCAGTTTTCGCACTTGTGTTGGTGCAGGAAACCACTTTTGCACTTGTATTAGTGTTGAAAAACCACTTTTCGCACTTGTGTTAGTGTTGAAAAACCACTTTTCGCACTTGTGTTAGTGTTGAAAAACCACTTTTCGCACTTGTGTTGGTGAAGGAAACCACTTTTGCACTTGTATTAGTGTAGAAAAAACACTTTTTGCACTTGTGATAGTGTTGAAAAAAACACTTTTTGCACTTGTGTTAGTGTTGAAAAACCACTTTTCACACTTGTGTTGGTGCAGGATACCACTTTTGCACTTGTATTAGTGTTGAAAAACCAGTTTTCGCACTTGTGTTAATGTTGAAAAACCACTTTTCGCACATGTGTTGGTGCAGGAAACCACTTTTGCACTTGTATTAGTGTTGAAAAACCAGTTTTCGCACTTGTGTTAGTGTTGAAAAACCACTTTTCGCACATGTGTTGGTGCAGGAAACCACTTTTGCACTTGTATTAGTGTTGAAAAACCACTTTTCGCACTTGTGTTAGTGTTGAAAAACCACTTTTCGCACTTGTGTTGGTGCAGGAAACCACCTTTGCACTTGTATTAGTGTGGAAAAACCAGTTTTCGCACTTGTGTTAATGTTGAAAAACCACTTTTCGCACATGTGTTGGTGCAGGAAACCACTTTTGCACTTGTATTAGTGTTGAAAAACCAGTTTTCGCACTTGTGTTAGTGTTGAAAAACCACTTTTCGCACATGTGTTGGTGCAGGAAACCACTTTTGCACTTGTATTAGTGTTGAAAAACCACTTTTCGCACTTGTGTTAGTGTTGAAAAACCACTTTTCGCACTTGTGTTGGTGCAGGAAACCACCTTTGCACTTGTATTAGTGTGGAAAAACCACTTTTCGCACTTGTGTTATTGTTGAAAAACCACTTTTCGCACTTGTGTTGGTGCAGGAAACCATTTTTGCACTTTTATTAGTGTGGAAAAAACGCTTTTTGCACTTGTGATAGTGTTGAAAAACCACTTTTCGCACTTGTCTTAGTGTTGAAAAACCACTTTTCGCACTTGTGTTGGTGCAGGAAACCACTTTTGCACTTGTATTAGTGTGGAAAAATCACTTTTTGCACTTGTGATAGTGTTGAAAAATCACTTTTCGCACTTGTGTTAGTGTTGAAAAACCACTTTTGGCACTTGTGTTGGTGCAGGAAAACCACTTTTGCACTTGTATTAGTGTGCAAAAACCACTTTTCGCACTTGTGTTAGTGTTGAAAAACCACTTTTCGCACTTGTGTTGGTGCAGGAAACCACTTTTGCACTTGTATTAGTTGGGAAAAACCACTTTTCGCACTTGTGTTAGTGTTGAAAAACCACTTTTCGCACTTGTGTTAGTGATGAAAACCACTTTTCGCACTTGTGTTAGTGTTGAAAAACCACTTTTCGCACTTGTGTTGGTGCAGGAAACCACTCTTGCACTTGTATTAGTGTGGAAAAACCACTTTTCACATTTGTGTTAGTGTTGAAAAACCACTTTTCGCACTTGTGTTAGTGTTGAAAAACCACTTTTCGCACTTGTGTTGGTGCAGGAAACCACTTTTGCACTTGTATTAGTGTGGAAAAAACACTTTTTGCACTTGTGATAGTGTTGAAAAACCACTTTTCGCACTTGTGTTAGTGTTGAAAAACCACTTTTCGCACTTGTGTTGGTGCAGGAAACCACTTTTGCACTTGCATTAGTGTGGAAAAACCACTTTTCGCACTTGTGTTAGTGTTGAAAAAACACTTTTCACACTTGTGTTGGTGCAGGAAACCACTTTTGCAATTGTATTAGTGGGGAAAAACCACTTTTCGCACTTGTGTTAGTGTTGAAAAACCACTTTTTGCACTTGTGTTAGTGTTGAAAAACCACTTTTCGCACTTGTGTTAGTGTTGAAAAACCACTTTTCGCACTTGTGTTAGTGTTGAAAAACCACTTTTCGCACTTGTGTTGGTGCAGGAAACCACTTTTGCACTTGTATTAGTGTGGAAAAAACACTTTTTGCACTTGTGTTAGTGTTGAAAAACCACTTTTCACACTTGTGTTAGTGTTGAAAAACCACTTTTCGCACTTGTGTTAGTGTTGAAAAACCACTTTTCGCACTTGTATTAGTGTTGAAAAACCACTTTTCGCACTTGTGTTGGTGCAGGAAACCACTTTTGCACTTGTATTAGTGTGGAAAAAACACTTTTTGCACTTGTGATAGTTTTGAAAAACCACTTTTCGCACTTGTGTTAGTGTTGAAAAACCACTTTTCGCACTTGTGTTGGTGCAGGAAACCACTTTTGCACTTGTATTAGTGTGGAAAAAACGCTTTTTGCACTTGTGTTGGTGCAGGAAACCACTTTTGCACTTGTATTAGTGTGGAAAAAACACTTTTTGCACTTGTGATAGTGTTGAAAAAGCACTTTTCGCACTTGTGTTAGTGTTGAAAAACCACTTTTCGCACTTGTGTTGGTGCAGGAAACCACTTTTGCACTTGTATTAGTGTGGAAAAAACACTTTTTGCACTTGTGATAGTGTTGAAAAACCACTTTTCGCACTTGTGTTAGTGTTGAAAAATCACTTTTTGCACTTGTGTTAGTGTTGAAAAACCACTTTTCGCACTTGTGTTGGTGCAGGAAACCACTTTTGCACTTGTATTAGTGTGGAAAAACCACTTTTCGCACTTGTGTTAGTGTTGAAAAACCACTTTTCGCACTTGTGTTGGTGCAGGAAACCACTTTTGCACTTGTATTAGTGTGTAAAAAACACTTTTTGCACTTGTGATAGTGTTGAAAAACCACTTTTCGCACTTGTGTTAGTGTTGAAAAACCACTTTTCGCACTTGTGTTAGTGTTGAAAAACCACTTTTCGCACTTGTGTTTGTGCAGGAAACCACTTTTGCACTTGTATTAGTGTGGAAAACCACTTTTCGCACTTGTGTTAGTGTTGAAAAACCACTTTTCGCATTTGTGTTGGTGCAGGAAACCACTTTTGCACTTGTATTAGTGTTGAAAAACCACTTTTCGCACTTGTGTTAGTGTTGAAAAACCACTTTTCGCACTTGTGTTGATGCAGGAAACCACTTTTGCACTTGTATTAGTGTGGAAAAAACACTTTTTGCACTTGTGATAGTGTTGAAAAAGCATTTTTCGCACTTGTGTTAGTGTTGAAAAACCAGTTTTCGCACTTGTGTTGGTGCAGGAAACCACTTTTGCACTTGTATTAGTGTTGAAAAACCACTTTTCGCACTTGTGTTAGTGTTGAAAAACCACTTTTCGCACTTGTGTTAGTGTTGAAAAACCACTTTTCGCACTTGTGTTGGTGAAGGAAACCACTTTTGCACTTGTATTAGTGTAGAAAAAACACTTTTTGCACTTGTGATAGTGTTGAAAAAAACACTTTTTGCACTTGTGTTAGTGTTGAAAAACCACTTTTCACACTTGTGTTGGTGCAGGATACCACTTTTGCACTTGTATTAGTGTTGAAAAACCAGTTTTCGCACTTGTGTTAATGTTGAAAAACCACTTTTCGCACATGTGTTGGTGCAGGAAACCACTTTTGCACTTGTATTAGTGTTGAAAAACCAGTTTTCGCACTTGTGTTAGTGTTGAAAAACCACTTTTCGCACATGTGTTGGTGCAGGAAACCACTTTTGCACTTGTATTAGTGTTGAAAAACCACTTTTCGCACTTGTGTTAGTGTTGAAAAACCACTTTTCGCACTTGTGTTGGTGCAGGAAACCACCTTTGCACTTGTATTAGTGTGGAAAAACCAGTTTTCGCACTTGTGTTAATGTTGAAAAACCACTTTTCGCACATGTGTTGGTGCAGGAAACCACTTTTTCACTTGTATTAGTGTTGAAAAACCAGTTTTCGCACTTGTGTTAGTGTTGAAAAACCACTTTTCGCACATGTGTTGGTGCAGGAAACCACTTTTGCACTTGTATTAGTGTTGAAAAACCACTTTTCGCACTTGTGTTAGTGTTGAAAAACCACTTTTCGCACTTGTGTTGGTGCAGGAAACCACCTTTGCACTTGTATTAGTGTGGAAAAACCACTTTTCGCACTTGTGTTATTGTTGAAAAACCACTTTTCGCACTTGTGTTGGTGCAGGAAACCATTTTTGCACTTTTATTAGTGTGGAAAAAACGCTTTTTGCACTTGTGATAGTGTTGAAAAACCACTTTTCGCACCTGTCTTAGTGTTGAAAAACCACTTTTCGCACTTGTGTTGGTGCAGGAAACCACTTTTGCACTTGTATTAGTGTGGAAAAATCACTTTTTGCACTTGTGATAGTGTTGAAAAATCACTTTTCGCACTTGTGTTAGTGTTGAAAAACCACTTTTGGCACTTGTGTTGGTGCAGGAAAACCACTTTTGCACTTGTATTAGTGTGCAAAAACCACTTTTCGCACTTGTGTTAGTGTTGAAAAACCACTTTTCGCACTTGTGTTGGTGCAGGAAACCACTTTTGCACTTGTATTAGTGTGGAAAAAACACTTTTTGCACTTGTGATATTGTTGAAAAACCACTTTTCGCACTTGTGTTAGTGTTGAAAAACCACTTTTCGCACTTGTGTTAGTGTTGAAAAACCACTTTTTGCACTTGTGTTGGTGCAGGAAACCACTTTTGCACTTGTATTAGTGTGGAAAAACCACTTTCCGCACTTGTGTTAGTGTTGAAAAACCACTTTTCGCACTTGTGTTAGTGTTGAAAAACCACTTTTCGCACTTGTGTTAGTGTTGAAAACCCACTTTTCGCACTTGTGTTGGTGCAGGAAACCACTTTTGCACTTGTATTAGTGTGGAAAAAACACTTTTTGCACTTGTGATAGTGTTGAAAAACCACTTTTCGCACTTGTGTTAGTGTTGAAAAACCACTTTTCGCACTTGTGTTGGTGCAGGAAACCACTTTTGCACTTGTATTAGTGTGGAAAAACCACTTTCCGCACTTGTGTTAGTGTTGAAAAACCACTTTTCGCACTTGTGTTAGTGTTGAAAAACCACTTTTTGCACTTGTGTTAGTGTTGAAAAACCACTTTTCGCACTTGTGTTGGTGCAGGAAACCACTTTTGCACTTGTATTAGTGTGGAAAAAACACTTTTTGCACTTGTGATAGTGTTGAAAAACCACTTTTCGCACTTGTGTTAGTGTTGAAAAACCACTTTTCGCACTTGTGTTGGTGCAGGAAACCACTTTTGCACTTGTATTAGTGGGGAAAAACCACTTTTCGCACTTGTGTTAGTGTTGAAAAACCACTTTTCACACTTGTGTTAGTGTTGAAAAACCACTTTTCGCACTTGTGTTAGTGTTGAAAAACCACTTTTCGCACTTGTGTTGGTGCAGGAAACCACTTTTGCACTTTTATTAGTGTGGAAAAAACACTTTTTGCACTTGTGATAGTGTTGAAAAACCACTTTTCGCACTTGTGTTAGTGTTGAAAAACCACTTTTCGCACTTGTGTTGGTGTGCAGGAAACCACTTTTGCACTTGTATTAGTGTGGAAAAACACTTTTTGCACTTGTGATAGTGTTGAAAAACCACTTTTCGCACTTGTGTTAGTGTTGAAAAACCACTTTTCGCACTTGTGTATGGTGCAGGAAACCACTTTTGCACTTGTATTAGTGTGGAAAACCACTTTTCGCACTTGTGTTAGTGTTGAAAAACCACTTTTCGCACTTGTGTTAGTGTTGAAAAACCACTTTTCGCACTTGTGTTAGTGTTGAAAAACCACTTTTCGCACTTGTGTTGGTGCAGGAAACCACTTTTGCACCTGTATTCGTGTGGAAAAAACACTTTTCGCACTTGTGATAGTGTTGAAAAAGCACTTTTCGCACTTGTGGTAGTGTTGAAAAACCACTTTTCGCACTTGTGTTGGTGCAGGAAACCACTTTTGCACTTGTATTAGTGTGGAAAAAACGCTTTTTGCACTTGTATTAGTGTGGAAAAAACGCTTTTTGCACTTGTGGTAGTGTTGAAAAACCACTTTTCGCACTTGTGTTGGTGCAGGAAAACCACTTTTGCACTTGTATTAGTGTGGAAAAAACGCTTTTTGCACTTGTATTTGTGTGGAAAACCCACTTTTCGCACTTGTGTTAGTGTTGAAAAACCACTTTTCGCACTTGTGATCGTGTTGAAAAACCACTTTTCGCACTTGTGTTGGTGCAGGAAACCACTTTTGCACTTGTATTAGTGTGGAAAAAACACTTTTTGCACTTGTGATAGTGTTGAAAAACCACTTTTCGCACTTTGTGTTGGTGTTGAAAAACCACTTTTCGCACTTGTGTTGGTGCAGGAAACCACTTTTGCACTTGTATTAGTGTGGAAAAACCACTTTTCGCACTTGTGTTAGTGTTGAAAAACCACTTTTTACACTTGTGTTAGTGTTGAAAAAACCACTTTTCGCACTTGTGTTAGTGTTGAAAAACCACTTTTCGCACTTGTGTTGGTGCAGGAAACCACTTTTGCACTTGTATTAGTGTGGAAAAAACACTTTTTGCACTTGTGATAGTGTTGAAAAACCACTTTTCGCACTTGTGTTAGTGTTGAAAAACCACTTTTCGCACTTGTGTTGGTGAAGGAAACCACTTTTGCACTTGTATTAGTGTGGAAAAACCACTTTTCGCACTTGTGTTAGTGTTGAAAAACCACTTTTTGCACTTGTATTAGTGTTGAAAAACCACTTTTCGCACTTGTGTTGGTGCAGGAAACCACTTTTGCACTTGTATTAGTGTGGAAAAAACACTTTTTGCACTTGTGATAGTGTTGAAAAACCACTTTCCGCACTTGTGTTAGTGTTGAAAAACCACTTTTTGCACTTGTGTTGGTGTAGGAAACCACTTTTGCACTTGTATTAGTGTGGGAAAAACCACTTTTCGCACTTGTGTTAGTGTTGAAAAACCACTTTTCACACTTGTGTTAGTGTTGAAAAACCACTTTTCGCACTTGTGTTAGTGTTGAAAAACCACTTTTCGCACTTGTGTTGTGCAGTAAACCACTTTTGCACTTCTATTAGTGTGGAAAAACACTTTTTGCACTTGTGATAGTGTTGAAAAACCACTTTTCGCACTTGTGTTAGTGTTGAAAAACCACTTTTTGCACTTGTGTTGGTGCAGGAAACCACTTTTGCACTTGTATTAGTGTGGAAAAACCACTTTTCGCACTTGTGTTAGTGTTGAAAAACCACTTTTCGCACTTGTGTTAGTGTTGAAAAACCACTTTTCGCACTTGTGTTAGTGTTGAAAAACCACTTTTCGCACTTGTGTTGGTGCAGGAAACCACTTTTGCACTTGTATTAGTGTGGAAAAAACACTTTTTGCACTTGTGATAGTGTTGAAAAACCACTTTTCGCACTTGTGGTAGTGTTGAAAAACCACTTTTCGCACTTGTGTTGGTGCAGGAAACCACTTTTGCACTTGTATTAGTGTGGAAAAAACGCTTTTTGCACTTGTATTAGTGTGGAAAAAACGCTTTTTGCACTTGTGATAGTGTTGAAAAACCACTTTTCGCACTTGTGTTAGTGTTGAAAAACCACTTTTTGCACTTGTGTTGGTGCAGGAAACCACTTTTGCACTTGTATTAGTGTGGAAAAACCACTTTCCGCACTTGTGTTAGTGTTGAAAAACCACTTTTCGCACTTGTGTTAGTGTTGAAAAACCACTTTTCGCACTTGTGTTAGTGTTGAAAACCCACTTTTCGCACTTGTGTTGGTGCAGGAAACCACTTTTGCACTTGTATTAGTGTGGAAAAAACACTTTTTGCATTTGTGATAGTGTTGAAAAACCACTTTTCGCACTTGTGTTAGTGTTGAAAAACCACTTTTCGCACTTGTGTTGGTGCAGGAAACCACTTTTGCACTTGTATTAGTGTGGAAAAAACCACTTTCCGCACTTGTGTTAGTGTTGAAAAACCACTTTCGCACTTGTGTTAGTGTTGAAAAACCACTTTTTGCACTTGTGTTAGTGTTGAAAAACCACTTTTCGCACTTGTGTTGGTGCAGGAAACCACTTTTGCACTTGTATTAGTGTGGAAAAAACACTTTTTGCACTTGTGATAGTGTTGAAAAACCACTTTTCGCACTTGTGTTAGTGTTGAAAAACCACTTTTCGCACTTGTGTTGGTGCAGGAAACCACTTTTGCACTTGTATTAGTGGGGAAAAACCACTTTTCGCACTTGTGTTAGTGTTGAAAAACCACTTTTCACACTTGTGTTAGTGTTGAAAAACCACTTTTCGCACTTGTGTTAGTGTTGAAAAACCACTTTTCGCACTTGTGTTGGTGCAGGAAACCACTTTTGCACTTCTATTAGTGTGGAAAAAACACTTTTTGCACTTGTGATAGTGTTGAAAAAACCACTTTTCGCACTTGTGTTAGTGTTGAAAAACCACTTTTCGCACTTGTGTTAGTGTTGAAAAACCACTTTTCGCACTTGTGTTGGTGCAGGAAACCACTTTTGCACTTGTATTAGTGTGGAAAAACACTTTTTGCACTTGTGATAGTGTTGAAAAACCACTTTTCGCACTTGTGTTAGTGTTGAAAAACCACTTTTCGCACTTGTGTTGGTGCAGGAAACCACTTTTGCACTTGTATTAGTGTGGAAAAAAACGCTTTTTGCACTTGTATTAGTGTGGAAAAAACGCTTTTTGCACTTGTGATAGTGTTGAAAAACCACTTTTCGCACTTGTGTTAGTGTTGAAAAACCACTTTTTGCACTTGTGTTGGTGCAGGAAACCACTTTTGCACTTGTATTAGTGTGGAAAAACCACTTTCCCGCACTTGTGTTAGTGTTGAAAAACCACTTTTCGCACTTGTGTTAGTGTGAAAAACCACTTTTCGCACTTGTGTTAGTGTTGAAAACCCACTTTTCGCACTTGTGTTGGTGCAGGAAACCACTTTTGCACTTGTATTAGTGTGGAAAAAACACTTTTTGCACTTGTGATAGTGTTGAAAAACCACTTTTCGCACTTGTGTTAGTGTTGAAAAACCACTTTTCGCACTTGTGTTGGTGCAGGAAACCACTTTTGCACTTGTATTAGTGTGGAAAAACCACTTTCCGCACTTGTGTTAGTGTTGAAAAAACCACTTTTCGCACTTGTGTTAGTGTTGAAAAACCACTTTTTGCACTTGTGTTAGTGTTGAAAAACCACTTTTCGCACTTGTGTTGGTGCAGGAAACCACTTTTGCACTTGTATTAGTGTGGAAAAAACACTTTTTGCACTTGTGATAGTGTTGAAAAACCACTTTTCGCACTTGTGTTAGTGTTGAAAAACCACTTTTCGCACTTGTGTTGGTGCAGGAAACCACTTTTGCACTTGTATTAGTGGGGAAAAACCACTTTTCGCACTTGTGTTAGTGTTGAAAAACCACTTTTCACACTTGTGTTAGTGTTGAAAAACCACTTTTCGCACTTGTGTTAGTGTTGAAAAACCACTTTTCGCACTTGTGTTGGTGCAGGAAACCACTTTTGCACTTCTATTAGTGTGGAAAAAACACTTTTTGCACTTGTGATAGTGTTGAAAAACCACTTTTCGCACTTGTGTTAGTGTTGAAAAACCACTTTTCGCACTTGTGTTGGTGCAGGAAACCACTTTTGCACTTGTATTAGTGTGGAAAAACACTTTTTGCACTTGTGATAGTGTTGAAAAACCACTTTTCGCACTTGTGTTAGTGTTGAAAAACCACTTTTCGCACTTGTGTTGGTGCAGGAAACCACTTTTGCACTTGTATTAGTGTGGAAAACCACTTTTCGCACTTGTGTTAGTGTTGAAAAACCACTTTTCGCACTTGTGTTAGTGTTGAAAAACCACTTTTCGCACTTGTGTTAGTGTTGAAAAACCACTTTTCGCACTTGTGTTGGTGCAGGAAACCACTTTTGCACCTGTATTCGTGTGGAAAAAACACTTTTCGCACTTGTGATAGTGTTGAAAAACCACTTTTCGCACTTGTGGTAGTGTTGAAAAACCACTTTTCGCACTTGTGTTGGTGCAGGAAACCACTTTTGCACTTGTATTAGTGTGGAAAAAACGCTTTTTGCACTTGTATTAGTGTGGAAAAAACGCTTTTTGCACTTGTGGTAGTGTTGAAAAACCACTTTTCGCACTTGTGTTGGTGCAGGAAAACCACTTTTGCACTTGTATTAGTGTGGAAAAAACGCTTTTTGCACTTGTATTTGTGTGGAAAACCCACTTTTCGCACTTGTGTTAGTGTTGAAAAACCACTTTTCGCACTTGTGATCGTGTTGAAAAACCACTTTTCGCACTTGTGTTGGTGCAGGAAACCACTTTTGCACTTGTATTAGTGTGGAAAAAACACTTTTTGCACTTGTGATAGTGTTGAAAAACCACTTTTCGCACTTGTGTTGGTGTTGAAAAACCACTTTTCGCACTTGTGTTGGTGCAGGAAACCACTTTTGCACTTGTATTAGTGTGGAAAAACCACTTTTCGCACTTGTGTTAGTGTTGAAAAACCACTTTTTACACTTGTGTTAGTGTTGAAAAACCACTTTTCGCACTTGTGTTAGTGTTGAAAAACCACTTGTGTTAGTGTTGAAAAACCACTTTTCGCACTTGTGTTGGTGCAGGAAACCACTTTTGCACTTGTATTAGTGTGGAAAAAACACTTTTTGCACTTGTGATAGTGTTGAAAAACCACTTTTCGCACTTGTGTTAGTGTTGAAAAACCACTTTTCGCACTTGTGTTGGTGAAGGAAACCACTTTTGCACTTGTATTAGTGTGGTAAAACCACTTTTCGCACTTGTGTTAGTGTTGAAAAACCACTTTTTGCACTTGTATTAGTGTTGAAAAACCACTTTTCGCACTTGTGTTGGTGCAGGAAACCACTTTTGCACTTGTATTAGTGTGGAAAAAACACTTTTTGCACTTGTGATAGTGTTGAAAAACCACTTTTCGCACTTGTGTTAGTGTTGAAAAACCACTTTTTGCACTTGTGTTGGTGTAGGAAACCACTTTTGCACTTGTATTAGTGTGGAAAAACCACTTTTCGCACTTGTGTTAGTGTTGAAAAACCACTTTTCACACTTGTGTTAGTGTTGAAAAACCACTTTTCGCACTTGTGTTAGTGTTGAAAAACCACTTTTCGCACTTGTGTTGGTGCAGTAAACCACTTTTGCACTTCTATTAGTGTGGAAAAAACACTTTTTGCACTTGTGATAGTGTTGAAAAACCACTTTTCGCACTTGTGTTAGTGTTGAAAAACCACTTTTTGCACTTGTGTTGGTGCAGGAAACCACTTTTGCACTTGTATTAGTGTGGAAAAACCACTTTTCGCACTTGTGTTAGTGTTGAAAAACCACTTTTCGCACTTGTGTTAGTGTTGAAAAACCACTTTTCGCACTTGTGTTAGTGTTGAAAAACCACTTTTCGCACTTGTGTTGGTGCAGGAAACCACTTTTGCACTTGTATTAGTGTGGAAAAAACACTTTTTGCACTTGTGATAGTGTTGAAAAACCACTTTTCGCACTTGTGGTAGTGTTGAAAAACCACTTTTTGCACTTGTGTTGGTGCAGGAAACCACTTTTGCACTTGTATTAGTGTGGAAAAAACGCTTTTTGCACTTGTATTAGTGTGGAAAAAACGCTTTTTGCACTTGTGATAGTGTTGAAAAACCACTTTTCGCACTTGTGTTAGTGTTGAAAAACCACTTTTTGCACTTGTGTTGGTGCAGGAAACCACTTTTGCACTTGTATTAGTGTGGAAAAACCACTTTCCGCACTTGTGTTAGTGTTGAAAAACCACTTTTCGCACTTGTGTTAGTGTTGAAAAACCACTTTTCGCACTTGTGTTAGTGTTGAAAACCCACTTTTCGCACTTGTGTTGGTGCAGGAAACCACTTTTGCACTTGTATTAGTGTGGAAAAAACACTTTTTGCACTTGTGATAGTGTTGAAAAACCACTTTTCGCACTTGTGTTAGTGTTGAAAAACCACTTTTCGCACTTGTGTTGGTGCAGGAAACCACTTTTGCACTTGTATTAGTGTGGAAAAACCACTTTCCGCACTTGTGTTAGTGTTGAAAAACCACTTTTCGCACTTGTGTTAGTGTTGAAAAACCACTTTTTGCACTTGTGTTAGTGTTGAAAAACCACTTTTCGCACTTGTGTTGGTGCAGGAAACCACTTTTGCACTTGTATTAGTGTGGAAAAAACACTTTTTGCACTTGTGATAGTGTTGAAAAACCACTTTTCGCACTTGTGTTAGTGTTGAAAAACCACTTTTCGCACTTGTGTTGGTGCAGGAAACCACTTTTGCACTTGTATTAGTGGGGAAAAACCACTTTTCGCACTTGTGTTAGTGTTGAAAAACCACTTTTCACACTTGTGTTAGTGTTGAAAAACCACTTTTCGCACTTGTGTTAGTGTTGAAAAACCACTTTTCGCACTTGTGTTGGTGCAGGAAACCACTTTTGCACTTCTATTAGTGTGGAAAAAACACTTTTTGCACTTGTGATAGTGTTGAAAAACCACTTTTCGCACTTGTGTTAGTGTTGAAAAACCACTTTTCGCACTTGTGTTGGTGCAGGAAACCACTTTTGCACTTGTATTAGTGTGGAAAAACACTTTTTGCACTTGTGATAGTGTTGAAAAACCACTTTTCGCACTTGTGTTAGTGTTGAAAAACCACTTTTCGCACTTGTGTTGGTGCAGGAAACCACTTTTGCACTTGTATTAGTGTGGAAAACCACTTTTCGCACTTGTGTTAGTGTTGAAAAACCACTTTTCGCACTTGTGTTAGTGTTGAAAAACCACTTTTCGCACTTGTGTTAGTGTTGAAAAACCACTTTTCGCACTTGTTTTGGTGCAGGAAACCACTTTTGCACCTGTATTCGTGTGGAAAAAACACTTTTCGCACTTGTGATAGTGTTGAAAAACCACTTTTCGCACTTGTGGTAGTGTTGAAAAACCACTTTTCGCACTTGTGTTGGTGCAGGAAACCACTTTTGCACTTGTATTAGTGTGGAAAAAACGCTTTTTGCACTTGTATTAGTGTGGAAAAAACGCTTTTTGCACTTGTGGTAGTGTTGAAAAACCACTTTTCGCACTTGTGTTGGTGCAGGAAAACCACTTTTGCACTTGTATTAGTGTGGAAAAAACGCTTTTTGCACTTGTATTTGTGTGGAAAACCCACTTTTCGCACTTGTGTTAGTGTTGAAAAACCACTTTTCGCACTTGTGATCGTGTTGAAAAACCACTTTTCGCACTTGTGTTGGTGCAGGAAACCACTTTTGCACTTGTATTAGTGTGGAAAAAACACTTTTTGCACTTGTGATAGTGTTGAAAAACCACTTTTCGCACTTGTGTTGGTGTTGAAAAACCACTTTTCGCACTTGTGTTGGTGCAGGAAACCACTTTTGCACTTGTATTAGTGTGGAAAAACCACTTTTCGCACTTGTGTTAGTGTTGAAAAACCACTTTTTACACTTGTGTTAGTGTTGAAAAACCACTTTTCGCACTTGTGTTAGTGTTGAAAAACCACTTTTCGCACTTGTGTTGGTGCAGGAAACCACTTTTGCACTTGTATTAGTGTGGAAAAAACACTTTTTGCACTTGTGATAGTGTTGAAAAACCACTTTTCGCACTTGTGTTAGTGTTGAAAAACCACTTTTCGCACTTGTGTTGGTGAAGGAAACCACTTTTGCACTTGTATTAGTGTGGAAAAACCACTTTTCGCACTTGTGTTAGTGTTGAAAAACCACTTTTTGCACTTGTATTAGTGTTGAAAAACCACTTTTCGCACTTGTGTTGGTGCAGGAAACCACTTTTGCACTTGTATTAGTGTGGAAAAAACACTTTTTGCACTTGTGATAGTGTTGAAAAACCACTTTTCGCACTTGTGTTAGTGTTGAAAAACCACTTTTTGCACTTGTGTTGGTGTAGGAAACCACTTTTGCACTTGTATTAGTGTGGAAAAACCACTTTTCGCACTTGTGTTAGTGTTGAAAAACCACTTTTCACACTTGTGTTAGTGTTGAAAAACCACTTTTCGCACTTGTGTTAGTGTTGAAAAACCACTTTTCGCACTTGTGTTGGTGCAGTAAACCACTTTTGCACTTCTATTAGTGTGGAAAAAACACTTTTTGCACTTGTGATAGTGTTGAAAAACCACTTTTCGCACTTGTGTTAGTGTTGAAAAACCACTTTTCGCACTTGTGTTGGTGCAGGAAACCACTTTTGCACTTGTATTAGTGTGGAAAAACAACTTTTCGCACTTGTGTTAGTGTTGAAAAACCACTTTTCGCACTTGTATTAGTGTTGAAAAACCACTTTTCGCACTTGTGTTGGTGCAGGAAACCACTTTTGCACTTGTATTCGTGTGGAAATAACACTTTTTGCACTTGTGATAGTGTTGAAAAACCACTTTTCGCACTTGTGTTAGTGTTGAAAAACCACTTTTCGCACTTGTGTTGGTGCAGGAAACCACTTTTGCACTTCTATTAGTGTGGAAAAAACACTTTTTGCACTTGTGATAGTGTTGAAAAACCACTTTTCGCACTTGTGTTAATGTTGAAAAACCACTTTTCGCACTTGTGTTGGTGCAGGAAACCACTTTTGCACTTGTATTAGTGTGGAAAAACAACTTTTCGCACTTGTGTTAGTGTTGAAAAACCACTTTTCGCACTTGTATTAGTGTTGAAAAACCACTTTTCGCACTTGTGTTGGTGCAGGAAACCACTTTTGCACTTGTATTCGTGTGGAAATAACACTTTTTGCACTTGTGATAGTGTTGAAAAACCACTTTTTGCACTTGCGATAGTGTTGAAAAACCACTTTTCGCACTTGTGGTAGTGTTGAAAAACCACTTTTCGCACTTGTGTTGGTGCAGGAAACCACTTTTGCACTTGTATTAGTGTGGAAAAAACGCTTTTTGCACTTGTATTAGTGTGGAAAAAACGCTTTTTGCACTTGTGGTAGTGTTGAAAAACCACTTTTCGCACTTGTGTTGGTGCAGGAAAACCACTTTTGCACTTGTATTAGTGTGGAAAAAACGCTTTTTGCACTTGTATTAGTGTGGAAAACCCACTTTTCGCACTTGTGTTAGTGTTGAAAAACCACTTTTCGCACTTGTGTTCGTGTTGAAAAACCACTTTTCACACTTGTGTTGGTGCAGGAAACCACTTTTGCACTTGTATTAGTGTGGAAAAAACACTTTTTGCACTTGTGATAGTGTTGAAAAACCACTTTTCGCACTTGTGTTGGTGTTGAAAAACCACTTTTCGCACTTGTGTTGGTGCAGGAAACCACTTTTGCACTTGTATTAGTGTGGAAAAACCACTTTTCGCACTTGTGTTAGTGTTGAAAAACCACTTTTTACACTTGTATTAGTGTTGAAAAACCACTTTTCGCACTTGTGTTGGTGCAGGAAACCACTTTTGCACTTGTATTAGTGTGGAAAAAACACTTTTTGCACTTGTGATAGTGTTGAAAAACCACTTTTCGCACTTGTGTTAGTGTTGAAAAACCACTTTTCGCACTTGTGTTAGTGTTGAAAAAACACTTTTCGCACTTGTGTTGGTGCAGGAAACCACTTTTGCACTTGTATTAGTGTGGAAAAACCACTTTCCGCACTTGTGTTAGTGTTGAAAAACCACTTTTCGCACTTGTGTTAGTGTTGAAAAACCACTTTTCGCACTTGTGTTAGTGTTGAAAAACCACTTTTCGCACTTGTGTTGGTGCAGGAAACCACTTTTGCACTTGTATTAGTGTGGAAAAAACACTTTTTGCACTTCTGATAGTGTTGAAAAACCACTTTTCGCACTTGTGTTATTGTTGAAAAACCACTTTTCGCACTTGTGTTGGTGCAGGAAACCACTTTTGCACTTGTATTATTGTGGAAAAACCACTTTTCGCACTTGTGTTAGTGTTGAAAAACCACTTTTCACACTTGTGTTAGTGTTGAAAAACCACTTTTCGCACTTGTGTTAGTGTTGAAAAACAACTTTTCGCACTTGTGTTGGTGCAGGAAACCACTTTTGCACTTCTATTAATGTGGAAAAAAACACTTTTTGCACTTGTGATAGTGTTGAAAAACCACTTTTCGCACTTGTGTTAGTGTTGAAAAACCACTTTTCGCACTTGTGTTGGTGCAGGAAACCACTTTTGCACTTGTATTAGTGTGGAAAAAACACTTTTTGCACGTGTGATAGTGTTGAAAAACCACTTTTCGCACTTGTGTTAGTGTTGAAAAACCACTTTTCGCACTTGTGTTGGTGCAGGAAACCACTTTTGCACTTGTATTAGTGTGGAAAAACCACTTTTCGCACTTGTGTTAGTGTTGAAAAACCACTTTTCGCACTTGTGTTAGTGTTGAAAAACCACTTTTCGCACTTGTGTTAGTGTTGAAAAACCACTTTTCGCACTTGTGTTGGTGCAGGAAACCACTTTTGCACTTGTATTCGTGTGGAAAAAACACTTTTTGCACTTGTGATAGTGTTGAAAAACCACTTTTCGCACTTGTGGTAGTGTTGAAAAACCACTTTTCGCACTTGTGTTGGTGCAGGAAACCACTTTTGCACTTGTATTAGTGTGGAAAAAACGCTTTTTGCACTTGTATTAGTGTGGAAAAAACGCTTTTTGCACTTGTGGTAGTGTTGAAAAACCACTTTTCGCACTTGTGTTGGTGCAGGAAAACCACTTTTGCACTTGTATTAGTGTGGAATAAACGCTTTTTGCACTTGTATTAGTGTGGAAAACCCACTTTTCGCACTTGTGTTAGTGTTGAAAAACCACTTTTCGCACTTGTGTTCATGTTGAAAAACCACTTTTCGCACTTGTGTTGGTGCAGGAAACCACTTTTGCACTTGTATTAGTGTGGAAAAAACACTTTTTGCACTTGTGATAGTGTTGAAAAACCACTTTTCGCACTTGTGTTGGTGTTGAAAAACCACTTTTCGCACTTGTGTTGGTGCAGGAAACCACTTTTGCACTTGTATTAGTGTGAAAAAACCACTTTTCGCACTTGTGTTAGTGTTGAAAAACCACTTTTTACACTTGTGTTAGTGTTGAAAAACCACTTTTCGCACTTGTGTTAGTGTTGAAAAACCACTTTTCGCACTTGTGTTGGTGCAGGAAACCACTTTTGCACTTGTATTAGTGTGGAAAAAACACTTTTTGCACTTGTGATAGTGTTGAAAAACCACTTTTCGCACTTGTGTTAGTGTTGAAAAACCACTTTTCGCACTTGTGTTGGTGAAGGAAACCACTTTTGCACTTGTATTAGTGTGGAAAAACCACTTTTCGCACTTGTGTTAGTGTTGAAAAACCACTTTTCGCACTTGTATTAGTGTTGAAAAACCACTTTTCGCACTTGTGTTGGTGCAGGAAACCACTTTTGCACTTGTATTAGTGTGGAAAAACACTTTTTGCACTTGTGATAGTGTTGAAAAACCACTTTTCGCACTTGTGTTAGTGTTGAAAAACCACTTTTTGCACTTGTGTTGGTGCAGGAAACCACTTTTGCACTTGTATTAGTGTGGAAAAACCACTTTTCGCACTTGTGTTAGTGTTGAAAAACCACTTTTCGCACTTGTGTTAGTGTTGAAAAACCACTTTTCGCACTTGTGTTAGTGTTGAAAAACCACTTTTCGCACTTGTGTTGGTGCAGGAAACCACTTTTGCACTTGTATTAGTGTGGAAAAAACACTTTTTGCACTTGTGATAGTGTTGAAAAACCACTCTTCGCACTTGTGGTAGTGTTGAAAAACCACTTTTCGCACTTGTGTTGGTGCAGGAAACCACTTTTGCACTTGTATTAGTGTGGAAAAAACACTTTTTGCACTTGTGATAGTGTTGACAAACCACTTTTCGCACTTGTGTTAGTGTTGAAAAACCACTTTTCGCACTTGTGTTGGTGTAGGAAACCACTTTTGCACTTGTATTAGTGTGGAAAAACCACTTTTCGCACTTGTGTTAGTGTTGAAAAACCACTTTTCACACTTGTGTTAGTGTTGAAAAACCACTTTTCGCACTTGTGTTAGTGTTGAAAAACCATTTTTCGCACTTGTGTTGGTGCAGGAAACCACTTTTGCACTTCTATTAGTGTGGAAAAAACACTTTTTGCACTTGTGATAGTGTTGAAAAACCACTTTTCGCACTTGTGTTAGTGTTGAAAAACCACTTTTCGCACTTGTGTTGGTGCAGGAAACCACTTTTGCACTTGTATTAGTGTGGAAAAACCACTTTTCGCACTTGTGTTAGTGTTGAAAAACCACTTTTTGCACTTGTATTAGTGTTGAAAAACCACTTTTCGCACTTGTGTTGGTGCAGGAAACCACTTTTGCACTTGTATTCGTGTGGAAATAACACTTTTTGCACTTGTGATAGTGTTGAAAAACCACTTTTCGCACTTGTGTTAGTGTTGAAAAACCACTTTTCGCACTTGTGTTGGTGCAGGAAACCACTTTTGCACTTGTATTAGTGTGGAAAACCACTTTTCGCACTTGTGTTAGTGTTGAAAAACCACTTTTCGCACTTGTGTTAGTGTTGAAAAACCACTTTTCGCACTTGTGTTAGTGTTGAAAAACCACTTTTCGCACTTGTGTTGGTGCAGGAAACCACTTTTGCACTTGTATTAGTGTGGAAAAAACACTTTTTGCACTTGTGATAGTGTTGAAAAACCACTTTTTGCACTTGTGGTAGTGTTGAAAAACCACTTTTCGCACTTGTGTTGGTGCAGGAAACCACTTTTGCACTTGTATTAGTGTGGAAAAAACGCTTTTTGCACTTGTGATAGTGTTGAAAAACCACTTTTCGCACTTGTGTTAGTGTTGAAAAACCACTTTTCACACTTGTGTTAGTGTTGAAAAACCACTTTTCGCACTTGTGTTAGTGTTGAAAAACCACTTTTCGCACTTGTGTTGGTGCAGGCAACCACTTTTGCACTTGTATTAGTGTGGAAAAAACACTTTTTGCACTTGTGATAGTGTTGAAAAACCACTTTTCGCACTTGTGTTAGTGTTGAAAAACCACTTTTCGCACTTGTGTTGGTGCAGGAAACCACTTTTGCACTTGTATTAGTGTGGAAAAACCACTTTTCGCACTTGTGTTAGTGTTGAAAAACCACTTTTCGCACTTGTATTAGTGTTGAAAAACCACTTTTCGCACTTGTGTTGGTGCAGGAAACCACTTTTGCACTTGTATTAGTGTGGAAAAAACACTTTTTGCACTTGTGATAGTGTTGAAAAACCACTTTTCGCACTTGTGTTAGTGTTGAAAAACCACTTTTTGCACTTGTGTTGGTGCAGGAAACCACTTTTGCACTTGTATTAGTGTGGAAAAACCACTTTTCGCACTTGTGTTAGTGTTGAAAAACCACTTTTCGCACTTGTGTTAGTGTTGAAAAACCACTTTTTGCACTTGTGTTAGTGTTGAAAAACCACTTTTCGCACTTGTGTTGGTGCAGGAAACCACTTTTGCACTTGTATTAGTGTGGAAAAAACACTTTTTGCACTTGTGATAGTGTTGAAAAACCACTTTTCGCACTTGTGGTAGTGTTGAAAAACCACTTTTCGCACTTGTGTTGGTGCAGGAAACCACTTTTGCACTTGTATTAGTGTGGAAAAAACGCTTTTTGCACTTGTATTAGTGTGGAAAAAACGCTTTTTGCACTTGTGATAGTGTTGAAAAACCACTTTTCGCACTTGTGTTAGTGTTGAAAAACCACTTTTCGCACTTGTGTTGGTGCAGGAAACCACTTTTGCACTTGTATTAGTGTGGAAAAACCACTTTCCGCACTTGTGTTAGTGTTGAAAAACCACTTTTCGCACTTGTGTTGGTGTAGGAAACCACTTTTGCACTTGTATTAGTGTGGAAAAACCACTTTTCGCACTTGTGTTAGTGTTGAAAAACCACTTTTCACACTTGTGTTAGTGTTGAAAAACCACTTTTCGCACTTGTGTTAGTGTTGAAAAACCACTTTTCGCACTTGTGTTGGTGCAGGAAACCACTTTTGCACTTCTATTAGTGTGGAAAAAACACTTTTTGCACTTGTGATAGTGTTGAAAAACCACTTTTCGCACTTGTGTTAGTGTTGAAAAACCACTTTTCGCACTTGTGTTGGTGCAGGAAACCACTTTTGCACTTGTATTAGTGTGGAAAAACCACTTTTCGCACTTGTGTTAGTGTTGAAAAACCACTTTTTGCACTTGTATTAGTGTTGAAAAACCACTTTTCGCACTTGTGTTGGTGCAGGAAACCACTTTTGCACTTGTATTCGTGTGGAAATAACACTTTTTGCACTTGTGATAGTGTTGAAAAACCACTTTTCGCACTTGTGTTAGTGTTGAAAAACCACTTTTCGCACTTGTGTTGGTGCAGGAAACCACTTTTACACTTGTATTAGTGTGGAAAACCACTTTTCGCACTTGTGTTAGTGTTGAAAAACCACTTTTCGCACTTGTGTTAGTGTTGAAAAACCACTTTTCGCACTTGTGTTAGTGTTGAAAAACCACTTTTCGCACTTGTGTTGGTGCAGGAAACCACTTTTGCACTTGTATTAGTGTGGAAAAAACACTTTTTGCACTTGTGATAGTGTTGAAAAACCACTTTTTGCACTTGTGGTAGTGTTGAAAAACCACTTTTCGCACTTGTGTTGGTGCAGGAAACCACTTTTGCACTTGTATTAGTGTGGAAAAAACGCTTTTTGCACTTGTGATAGTGTTGAAAAACCACTTTTCGCACTTGTGTTAGTGATGAAAAACCACTTTTCGCACTTGTGTTGGTGCAGGAAACCACTTTTGCACTTGTATTAGTGTGGAAAAAACGCTTTTTGCACTTGTGATAGTGTTGAAAAACCACTTTTTGCACTTGTGGTAGTGTTGAAAAACCACTTTTCGCACTTGTGTTGGTGCAGGAAACCACTTTTGCACTTGTATTAGTGTGGAAAAAACGCTTTTTGCACTTGTGGTAGTGTTGAAAAACCACTTTTCGCACTTGTGTTGGTGCAGGAAAACCACTTTTGCACTTGTATTAGTGTGGAAAAACCACTTTTCGCACTTGTGTTAGTGTTGAAAAACCACTTTTCGCACTTGTGTTGGTGTTGAAAAACCACTTTTCGCACTTGTGTTAGTGTTGAAAAACCACTTTTCGCATTTGTGTTGGTGCAGGAAACCACTTTTGCACTTGTATTAGTGTGGAAAAAACACTTTTTGCACTTGTGATAGTGTTGAAAAACCACTTTTCGCACTTGTGGTAGTGTTGAAAAACCACTTTTCGCACTTGTGTTGGTGCAGGAAACCACTTTTGCACTTGTATTAGTGTGGAAAAAACGCTTTTTGCACTTGTGATAGTGTTGAAAAACCACTTTTCGCACTTGTGTTGGTGTTGAAAAACCACTTTTCGCACTTGTGTTGGTGCAGGAAACCACTTTTGCACTTGTATTAGTGTGGAAAAACCACTTTTCGCACTTGTGTTAGTGTTGAAAAACCACTTTTTACACTTGTATTAGTGTTGAAAAACCACTTTTCGCACTTGTGTTGGTGCAGGAAACCACTTTTGCACTTGTATTAGTGTGGAAAAAACACTTTTTGCACTTGTGATAGTGTTGAAAAACCACTTTTCGCACTTGTGTTAGTGTTGAAAAACCACTTTTCGCACTTGTGTTAGTGTTGAAAAAACACTTTTCGCACTTGTGTTGGTGCAGGAAACCACTTTTGCACTTGTATTAGTGTGGAAAAACCACTTTCCGCACTTGTGTTAGTGTTGAAAAACCACTTTTCGCACTTGTGTTAGTGTTGAAAAACCACTTTTCGCACTTGTGTTAGTGTTGAAAAACCACTTTTCGCACTTGTGTTGGTGCAGGAAACCACTTTTGCACTTGTATTAGTGTGGAAAAAACACTTTTTGCACTTCTGATAGTGTTGAAAAACCACTTTTCGCACTTGTGTTATTGTTGAAAAACCACTTTTCGCACTTGTGTTGGTGCAGGAAACCACTTTTGCACTTGTATTATTGTGGAAAAACCACTTTTCGCACTTGTGTTAGTGTTGAAAAACCACTTTTCACACTTGTGTTAGTGTTGAAAAACCACTTTTCGCACTTGTGTTAGTGTTGAAAAACAACTTTTCGCACTTGTGTTGGTGCAGGAAACCACTTTTGCACTTCTATTAATGTGGAAAAAAACACTTTTTGCACTTGTGATAGTGTTGAAAAACCACTTTTCGCACTTGTGTTAGTGTTGAAAAACCACTTTTCGCACTTGTGTTGGTGCAGGAAACCACTTTTGCACTTGTATTAGTGTGGAAAAGCACTTTTTGCACTTGTGATAGTGTTGAAAAACCACTTTTCGCACTTGTGTTAGTGTTGAAAAACCACTTTTCGCACTTGTGTTGGTGCAGGAAACCACTTTTGCACTTGTATTAGTGTGGAAAAACCACTTTTCGCACTTGTGTTAGTGTTGAAAAACCACTTTTCGCACTTGTGTTAGTGTTGAAAAACCACTTTTCGCACTTGTGTTAGTGTTGAAAAACCACTTTTCGCACTTGTGTTGGTGCAGGAAACCACTTTTGCACTTGTATTCGTGTGGAAAAAACACTTTTTGCACTTGTGATAGTGTTGAAAAACCACTTTTCGCACTTGTGGTAGTGTTGAAAAACCACTTTTCGCACTTGTGTTGGTGCAGGAAACCACTTTTGCACTTGTATTAGTGTGGAAAAAACGCTTTTTGCACTTGTATTAGTGTGGAAGAAACGCTTTTTGCACTTGTGGTAGTGTTGAAAAACCACTTTTCGCACTTGTGTTGGTGCAGGAAAACCACTTTTGCACTTGTATTAGTGTGGAATAAACGCTTTTTGCACTTGTATTAGTGTGGAAAACCCACTTTTCGCACTTGTGTTAGTGTTGAAAAACCACTTTTCGCACTTGTGTTCGTGTTGAAAAACCACTTTTCGCACTTGTGTTGGTGCAGGAAACCACTTTTGCACTTGTATTAGTGTGGAAAAAACACTTTTTGCACTTGTGATAGTGTTGAAAAACCACTTTTCGCACTTGTGTTGGTGTTGAAAAACCACTTTTCGCACTTGTGTTGGTGCAGGAAACCACTTTTGCACTTGTATTAGTGTGAAAAAACCACTTTTCGCACTTGTGTTAGTGTTGAAAAACCACTTTTTACACTTGTGTTAGTGTTGAAAAACCACTTTTCGCACTTGTGTTAGTGTTGAAAAACCACTTTTCGCACTTGTGTTGGTGCAGGAAACCACTTTTGCACTTGTATTAGTGTGGAAAAAACACTTTTAGCACTTGTGATAGTGTTGAAAAACCACTTTTCGCACTTGTGTTAGTGTTGAAAAACCACTTTTCGCACTTGTGTTGGTGAAGGAAACCACTTTTGCACTTGTATTAGTGTGGAAAAACCACTTTTCGCACTTGTGTTAGTGTTGAAAAACCACTTTTCGCACTTGTATTAGTGTTGAAAAACCACTTTTCGCACTTGTGTTGGTGCAGGAAACCACTTTTGCACTTGTATTAGTGTGGAAAAACACTTTTTGCACTTGTGATAGTGTTGAAAAACCACTTTTCGCACTTGTGTTAGTGTTGAAAAACCACTTTTTGCACTTGTGTTGGTGCAGGAAACCACTTTTGCACTTGTATTAGTGTGGAAAAACCACTTTTCGCACTTGTGTTAGTGTTGAAAAACCACTTTTCGCACTTGTGTTAGTGTTGAAAAACCACTTTTTGCACTTGTGTTAGTGTTGAAAAACCACTTTTCGCACTTGTGTTGGTGCAGGAAACCACTTTTGCACTTGTATTAGTGTGGAAAAAACACTTTTTGCACTTGTGATAGTGTTGAAAAACCACTCTTCGCACTTGTGGTAGTGTTGAAAAACCACTTTTCGCACTTGTGTTGGTGCAGGAAACCACTTTTGCACTTGTATTAGTGTGGAAAAAACACTTTTTGCACTTGTGATAGTGTTGACAAACCACTTTTCGCACTTGTGTTAGTGTTGAAAAACCACTTTTCGCACTTGTGTTGGTGTAGGAAACCACTTTTGCACTTGTATTAGTGTGGAAAAACCACTTTTCGCACTTGTGTTAGTGTTGAAAAACCACTTTTCACACTTGTGTTAGTGTTGAAAAACCACTTTTCGCACTTGTGTTAGTGTTGAAAAACCATTTTTCGCACTTGTGTTGGTGCAGGAAACCACTTTTGCACTTCTATTAGTGTGGAAAAAACACTTTTTGCACTTGTGATAGTGTTGAAAAACCACTTTTCGCACTTGTGTTAGTGTTGAAAAACCACTTTTCGCACTTGTGTTGGTGCAGGAAACCACTTTTGCACTTGTATTAGTGTGGAAAAACCACTTTTCGCACTTGTGTTAGTGTTGAAAAACCACTTTTTGCACTTGTATTAGTGTTGAAAAACCACTTTTCGCACTTGTGTTGGTGCAGGAAACCACTTTTGCACTTGTATTCGTGTGGAAATAACACTTTTTGCACTTGTGATAGTGTTGAAAAACCACTTTTCGCACTTGTGTTAGTGTTGAAAAACCACTTTTCGCACTTGTGTTGGTGCAGGAAACCACTTTTGCACTTGTATTAGTGTGGAAAACCACTTTTCGCACTTGTGTTAGTGTTGAAAAACCACTTTTCGCACTTGTGTTAGTGTTGAAAAACCACTTTTCGCACTTGTGTTAGTGTTGAAAAACCACTTTTCGCACTTGTGTTGGTGCAGGAAACCACTTTTGCACTTGTATTAGTGTGGAAAAAACACTTTTTGCACTTGTGATAGTGTTGAAAAACCACTTTTTGCACTTGTGGTAGTGTTGAAAAACCACTTTTCGCACTTGTGTTGGTGCAGGAAACCACTTTTGCACTTGTATTAGTGTGGAAAAAACGCTTTTTGCACTTGTGATAGTGTTGAAAAACCACTTTTCGCACTTGTGTTAGTGTTGAAAAACCACTTTTCACACTTGTGTTAGTGTTGAAAAACCACTTTTCGCACTTGTGTTAGTGTTGAAAAACCACTTTTCGCACTTGTGTTGGTGCAGGCAACCACTTTTGCACTTGTATTAGTGTGGAAAAAACACTTTTTGCACTTGTGATAGTGTTGAAAAACCACTTTTCGCACTTGTGTTAGTGTTGAAAAACCACTTTTCGCACTTGTGTTGGTGCAGGAAACCACTTTTGCACTTGTATTAGTGTGGAAAAACCACTTTTCGCACTTGTGTTAGTGTTGAAAAACCACTTTTCGCACTTGTATTAGTGTTGAAAAACCACTTTTCGCACTTGTGTTGGTGCAGGAAACCACTTTTGCACTTGTATTAGTGTGGAAAAAACACTTTTTGCACTTGTGATAGTGTTGAAAAACCACTTTTCGCACTTGTGTTAGTGTTGAAAAACCACTTTTTGCACTTGTGTTGGTGCAGGAAACCACTTTTGCACTTGTATTAGTGTGGAAAAACCACTTTTCGCACTTGTGTTAGTGTTGAAAAACCACTTTTCGCACTTGTGTTAGTGTTGAAAAACCACTTTTTGCACTTGTGTTAGTGTTGAAAAACCACTTTTCGCACTTGTGTTGGTGCAGGAAACCACTTTTGCACTTGTATTAGTGTGGAAAAAACACTTTTTGCACTTGTGATAGTGTTGAAAAACCACTTTTCGCACTTGTGGTAGTGTTGAAAAACCACTTTTCGCACTTGTGTTGGTGCAGGAAACCACTTTTGCACTTGTATTAGTGTGGAAAAAACGCTTTTTGCACTTGTATTAGTGTGGAAAAAACGCTTTTTGCACTTGTGATAGTGTTGAAAAACCACTTTTCGCACTTGTGTTAGTGTTGAAAAACCACTTTTCGCACTTGTGTTGGTGCAGGAAACCACTTTTGCACTTGTATTAGTGTGGAAAAACCACTTTCCGCACTTGTGTTAGTGTTGAAAAACCACTTTTCGCACTTGTGTTGGTGTAGGAAACCACTTTTGCACTTGTATTAGTGTGGAAAAACCACTTTTCGCACTTGTGTTAGTGTTGAAAAACCACTTTTCACACTTGTGTTAGTGTTGAAAAACCACTTTTCGCACTTGTGTTAGTGTTGAAAAACCACTTTTCGCACTTGTGTTGGTGCAGGAAACCACTTTTGCACTTCTATTAGTGTGGAAAAAACACTTTTTGCACTTGTGATAGTGTTGAAAAACCACTTTTCGCACTTGTGTTAGTGTTGAAAAACCACTTTTCGCACTTGTGTTGGTGCAGGAAACCACTTTTGCACTTGTATTAGTGTGGAAAAACCACTTTTCGCACTTGTGTTAGTGTTGAAAAACCACTTTTTGCACTTGTATTAGTGTTGAAAAACCACTTTTCGCACTTGTGTTGGTGCAGGAAACCACTTTTGCACTTGTATTCGTGTGGAAATAACACTTTTTGCACTTGTGATAGTGTTGAAAAACCACTTTTCGCACTTGTGTTAGTGTTGAAAAACCACTTTTCGCACTTGTGTTGGTGCAGGAAACCACTTTTGCACTTGTATTAGTGTGGAAAACCACTTTTCGCACTTGTGTTAGTGTTGAAAAACCACTTTTCGCACTTGTGTTAGTGTTGAAAAACCACTTTTCGCACTTGTGTTAGTGTTGAAAAACCACTTTTCGCACTTGTGTTGGTGCAGGAAACCACTTTTGCACTTGTATTAGTGTGGAAAAAACACTTTTTGCACTTGTGATAGTGTTGAAAAACCACTTTTTGCACTTGTGGTAGTGTTGAAAAACCACTTTTCGCACTTGTGTTGGTGCAGGAAACCACTTTTGCACTTGTATTAGTGTGGAAAAAACGCTTTTTGCACTTGTGATAGTGTTGAAAAACCACTTTTCGCACTTGTGTTAGTGATGAAAAACCACTTTTCGCACTTGTGTTGGTGCAGGAAACCACTTTTGCACTTGTATTAGTGTGGAAAAAACGCTTTTTGCACTTGTGATAGTGTTGAAAAACCACTTTTTGCACTTGTGGTAGTGTTGAAAAACCACTTTTCGCACTTGTGTTGGTGCAGGAAACCACTTTTGCACTTGTATTAGTGTGGAAAAAACGCTTTTTGCACTTGTGGTAGTGTTGAAAAACCACTTTTCGCACTTGTGTTGGTGCAGGAAAACCACTTTTGCACTTGTATTAGTGTGGAAAAACCACTTTTCGCACTTGTGTTAGTGTTGAAAAACCACTTTTCGCACTTGTGTTGGTGTTGAAAAACCACTTTTCGCACTTGTGTTAGTGTTGAAAAACCACTTTTCGCATTTGTGTTGGTGCAGGAAACCACTTTTGCACTTGTATTAGTGTGGAAAAAACACTTTTTGCACTTGTGATAGTGTTGAAAAACCACTTTTCGCACTTGTGGTAGTGTTGAAAAACCACTTTTCGCACTTGTGTTGGTGCAGGAAACCACTTTTGCACTTGTATTAGTGTGGAAAAAACACTTTTTGCACTTGTATTAGTGTGGAAAAACCACTTTTCGCACTTGTGGTAGTGTTGAAAAACCACTTTTCGCACTTGTGTTGGTGCAGGAAACCACTTTTGCACTTGTATTAGTGTGGAAAAAACGCTTTTTGCACTTGTATTAGTGTGGAAAAAACGCTTTTTGCACTTGTGGTAGTGTTGAAAAACCACTTTTCGCACTTGTGTTGGTGCAGGAAAACCACTTTTGCACTTGTATTAGTGTGGAAAACCCACTTTTCGCACTTGTGTTAGTGTTGAAAAACCACTTTTCGCACTTGTGTTAGTGTTGAAAAACCACTTTTCGCACTTGTGTTGGTGCAGGAAACCACTTTTGCACTTGTATTAGTGTGGAAAAACCACTTTTCGCACTTGTGTTAGTGTTGAAAAACCACTTTTTGCACTTGTATTAGTGTTGAAAAACCACTTTTCGCACTTGTGTTGGTGCAGGAAACCACTTTTGCACTTGTATTCGTGTGGAAATAACACTTTTTGCACTTGTGATAGTGTTGAAAAACCACTTTTCGCACTTGTGTTAGTGTTGAAAAACCACTTTTCGCACTTGTGTTGGTGCAGGAAACCACTTTTGCACTTGTATTAGTGTGGAAAACCACTTTTCGCACTTGTGTTAGTGTTGAAAAACCACTTTTCGCACTTGTGTTAGTGTTGAAAAACCACTTTTCGCACTTGTGTTAGTGTTGAAAAACCACTTTTCGCACTTGTGTTGGTGCAGGAAACCACTTTTGCACTTGTATTAGTGTGGAAAAAACACTTTTTGCACTTGTGATAGTGTTGAAAAACCACTTTTTGCACTTGTGGTAGTGTTGAAAAACCACTTTTCGCACTTGTGTTGGTGCAGGAAACCACTTTTGCACTTGTATTAGTGTGGAAAAAACGCTTTTTGCACTTGTGATAGTGTTGAAAAACCACTTTTCGCACTTGTGTTAGTGATGAAAAACCACTTTTCGCACTTGTGTTGGTGCAGGAAACCACTTTTGCACTTGTATTAGTGTGGAAAAAACGCTTTTTGCACTTGTGATAGTGTTGAAAAACCACTTTTTGCACTTGTGGTAGTGTTGAAAAACCACTTTTCGCACTTGTGTTGGTGCAGGAAACCACTTTTGCACTTGTATTAGTGTGGAAAAAACGCTTTTTGCACTTGTGGTAGTGTTGAAAAACCACTTTTCGCACTTGTGTTGGTGCAGGAAAACCACTTTTGCACTTGTATTAGTGTGGAAAAACCACTTTTCGCACTTGTGTTAGTGTTGAAAAACCACTTTTCGCACTTGTGTTGGTGTTGAAAAACCACTTTTCGCACTTGTGTTAGTGTTGAAAAACCACTTTTTGCATTTGTGTTGGTGCAGGAAACCACTTTTGCACTTGTATTAGTGTGGAAAAAACACTTTTTGCACTTGTGATAGTGTTGAAAAACCACTTTTCGCACTTGTGGTAGTGTTGAAAAACCACTTTTCGCACTTGTGTTGGTGCAGGAAACCACTTTTGCACTTGTATTAGTGTGGAAAAAACGCTTTTTGCACTTGTATTAGTGTGGAAAAAACGCTTTTTGCACTTGTGGTAGTGTTGAAAAACCACTTTTCGCACTTGTGTTGGTGCAGGAAAACCACTTTTGCACTTGTATTAGTGTGGAAAAAACGCTTTTTGCACTTGTATTAGTGTGGAAAACCCACTTTTCGCACTTGTGTTAGTGTTGAAAAACCACTTTTCGCACTTGTGTTGATGTTGAAAAACCACTTTTCGCACTTGTGTTGGTGCAGGAAACCACTTTTGCACTTGTATTAGTGTGGAAAAAACACTTTTTGCACTTGTGATAGTGTTGAAAAACCACTTTTCGCACTTGTGTTGGTGTTGAAAAACCACTTTTCGCACTTGTGTTGGTGCAGGAAACCACTTTTGCACTTGTATTAGTGTGGAAAAACCACTTTTCGCACTTGTGTTAGTGTTGAAAAACCACTTTTTACACTTGTGTTAGTGTTGAAAAACCACTTTTCGCACTTGTGTTAGTGTTGAAAAACCACTTTTCGCACTTGTA
Source organism: Myxine glutinosa (assembly GCF_964187855.1). NCBI lineage: Eukaryota > Metazoa > Chordata > Myxini > Myxiniformes > Myxinidae > Myxine > Myxine glutinosa. The sequence goes on along the minus strand of NW_027617901.1, from coordinate 31,295 downwards.
TTAGTGTGGAAAAAACACTTTTTGCACTTGTGATAGTGTTGAAAAACCACTTTTCGCACTTGTGTTAGTGTTGAAAAACCACTTTTCGCACTTGTGTTGGTGAAGGAAACCACTTTTGCACTTGTATTAGTGTGGAAAAACCACTTTTCGCACTTGTGTTAGTGTTGAAAAACCACTTTTCGCACTTGTATTAGTGTTGAAAAACCACTTTTCGCACTTGTGTTGGTGCAGGAAACCACTTTTGCACTTGTATTAGTGTGGAAAAAACACTTTTTGCACTTGTGATAGTGTTGAAAAACCACTTTTCGCACTTGTGTTAGTGTTGAAAAACCACTTTTTGCACTTGTGTTGGTGCAGGAAACCACTTTTGCACTTGTATTAGTGTGGAAAACCACTTTTCGCACTTGTGTTAGTGTTGAAAAACCACTTTTCGCACTTGTGTTAGTGTTGAAAAACCACTTTTCGCACTTGTGTTGGTGCAGGAAACCACTTTTGCACTTGTATTCGTGTGGAAAAAACACTTTTTGCACTTGTGATAGTGTTGAAAAACCACTTTTCGCACTTGTGGTAGTGTTGAAAAACCACTTTTCGCACTTGTGTTGGTGCAGGAAACCACTTTTGCACTTGTATTAGTGTGGAAAAAACGCTTTTTGCACTTGTATTAGTGTGGAAAAAACGCTTTTTGCACTTGTGGTAGTGTTGAAAAACCACTTTTCGCACTTGTGTTGGTGCAGGAAAACCACTTTTGCACTTGTATTAGTGTGGAAAAAACGCTTTTTGCACTTGTGGTAGTGTTGAAAAACCACTTTTCGCACTTGTGTTGGTGCAGGAAAACCACTTTTGCACTTGTATTAGTGTGGAAAACCCACTTTTCGCACTTGTGTTAGTGTTGAAAAACCACTTTTCGCACTTGTGTTCGTGTTGAAAAACCACTTTTCGCACTTGTGTTGGTGCAGGAAACCACTTTTGCACTTGTATTAGTGTGGAAAAAACACTTTTTGCACTTGTGATAGTGTTGAAAAACCACTTTTCGCACTTGTGTTAGTGTTGAAAAACCACTTTTCGCACTTGTGTTGGTGAAGGAAACCACTTTTGCACTTGTATTAGTGTGGAAAAACCACTTTTCGCACTTGTGTTAGTGTTGAAAAACCACTTTTTGCACTTGTATTAGTGTTGAAAAACCACTTTTCGCACTTGTGTTGGTGCAGGAAACCACTTTTGCACTTGTATTAGTGTGGAAAAAACACTTTTTGCACTTGTGATAGTGTTGAAAAACCACTTTTCGCACTTGTGTTAGTGTTGAAAAACCACTTTTCGCACTTGTGTTGGTGTAGGAAACCACTTTTGCACTTGTATTAGTGTGGAAAAACCACTTTTCGCACTTGTGTTAGTGTTGAAAAACCACTTTTCACACTTGTGTTAGTGTTGAAAAACCACTTTTCGCACTTGTGTTAGTGTTGAAAAACCACTTTTCGCACTTGTGTTGGTGCAGTAAACCACTTTTGCACTTCTATTAGTGTGGAAAAAACACTTTTTGCACTTGTGATAGTGTTGAAAAACCACTTTTCGCACTTGTGTTAGTGTTGAAAAACCACTTTTCGCACTTGTGTTGGTGCAGGAAACCACTTTTGCACTTGTATTAGTGTGGAAAAACAACTTTTCGCACTTGTGTTAGTGTTGAAAAACCACTTTTCGCACTTGTATTAGTGTTGAAAAACCACTTTTCGCACTTGTGTTGGTGCAGGAAACCACTTTTGCACTTGTATTCGTGTGGAAATAACACTTTTTGCACTTGTGATAGTGTTGAAAAACCACTTTTCGCACTTGTGTTAGTGTTGAAAAACCACTTTTCGCACTTGTGTTGGTGCAGGAAACCACTTTTGCACTTCTATTAGTGTGGAAAAAACACTTTTTGCACTTGTGATAGTGTTGAAAAACCACTTTTCGCACTTGTGTTAGTGTTGAAAAACCACTTTTCGCACTTGTGTTGGTGCAGGAAACCACTTTTGCACTTGTATTAGTGTGGAAAAACAACTTTTCGCACTTGTGTTAGTGTTGAAAAACCACTTTTCGCACTTGTATTAGTGTTGAAAAACCACTTTTCGCACTTGTGTTGGTGCAGGAAACCACTTTTGCACTTGTATTCGTGTGGAAATAACACTTTTTGCACTTGTGATAGTGTTGAAAAACCACTTTTTGCACTTGTGATAGTGTTGAAAAACCACTTTTCGCACTTGTGGTAGTGTTGAAAAACCACTTTTCGCACTTGTGTTGGTGCAGGAAACCACTTTTGCACTTGTATTAGTGTGGAAAAAACGCTTTTTGCACTTGTATTAGTGTGGAAAAAACGCTTTTTGCACTTGTGGTAGTGTTGAAAAACCACTTTTCGCACTTGTGTTGGTGCAGGAAAACCACTTTTGCACTTGTATTAGTGTGGAAAAAACGCTTTTTGCACTTGTATTAGTGTGGAAAACCCACTTTTCGCACTTGTGTTAGTGTTGAAAAACCACTTTTCGCACTTGTGTTCGTGTTGAAAAACCACTTTTCACACTTGTGTTGGTGCAGGAAACCACTTTTGCACTTGTATTAGTGTGGAAAAAACACTTTTTGCACTTGTGATAGTGTTGAAAAACCACTTTTCGCACTTGTGTTGGTGTTGAAAAACCACTTTTCGCACTTGTGTTGGTGCAGGAAACCACTTTTGCACTTGTATTAGTGTGGAAAAACCACTTTTCGCACTTGTGTTAGTGTTGAAAAACCACTTTTTACACTTGTATTAGTGTTGAAAAACCACTTTTCGCACTTGTGTTGGTGCAGGAAACCACTTTTGCACTTGTATTAGTGTGGAAAAAACACTTTTTGCACTTGTGATAGTGTTGAAAAACCACTTTTCGCACTTGTGTTAGTGTTGAAAAACCACTTTTCGCACTTGTGTTAGTGTTGAAAAAACACTTTTCGCACTTGTGTTGGTGCAGGAAACCACTTTTGCACTTGTATTAGTGTGGAAAAACCACTTTCCGCACTTGTGTTAGTGTTGAAAAACCACTTTTCGCACTTGTGTTAGTGTTGAAAAACCACTTTTCGCACTTGTGTTAGTGTTGAAAAACCACTTTTCGCACTTGTGTTGGTGCAGGAAACCACTTTTGCACTTGTATTAGTGTGGAAAAAACACTTTTTGCACTTCTGATAGTGTTGAAAAACCACTTTTCGCACTTGTGTTATTGTTGAAAAACCACTTTTCGCACTTGTGTTGGTGCAGGAAACCACTTTTGCACTTGTATTATTGTGGAAAAACCACTTTTCGCACTTGTGTTAGTGTTGAAAAACCACTTTTCACACTTGTGTTAGTGTTGAAAAACCACTTTTCGCACTTGTGTTAGTGTTGAAAAACAACTTTTCGCACTTGTGTTGGTGCAGGAAACCACTTTTGCACTTCTATTAATGTGGAAAAAACACTTTTTGCACTTGTGATAGTGTTGAAAAACCACTTTTCGCACTTGTGTTAGTGTTGAAAAACCACTTTTCGCACTTGTGTTGGTGCAGGAAACCACTTTTGCACTTGTATTAGTGTGGAAAAAACACTTTTTGCACTTGTGATAGTGTTGAAAAACCACTTTTCGCACTTGTGTTAGTGTTGAAAAACCACTTTTCGCACTTGTGTTGGTGCAGGAAACCACTTTTGCACTTGTATTAGTGTGGAAAAACCACTTTTCGCACTTGTGTTAGTGTTGAAAAACCACTTTTCGCACTTGTGTTAGTGTTGAAAAACCACTTTTCGCACTTGTGTTAGTGTTGAAAAACCACTTTTCGCACTTGTGTTGGTGCAGGAAACCACTTTTGCACTTGTATTCGTGTGGAAAAAACACTTTTTGCACTTGTGATAGTGTTGAAAAACCACTTTTCGCACTTGTGGTAGTGTTGAAAAACCACTTTTCGCACTTGTGTTGGTGCAGGAAACCACTTTTGCACTTGTATTAGTGTGGAAAAAACGCTTTTTGCACTTGTATTAGTGTGGAAAAAACGCTTTTTGCACTTGTGGTAGTGTTGAAAAACCACTTTTCGCACTTGTGTTGGTGCAGGAAAACCACTTTTGCACTTGTATTAGTGTGGAATAAACGCTTTTTGCACTTGTATTAGTGTGGAAAACCCACTTTTCGCACTTGTGTTAGTGTTGAAAAACCACTTTTCGCACTTGTGTTCGTGTTGAAAAACCACTTTTCGCACTTGTGTTGGTGCAGGAAACCACTTTTGCACTTGTATTAGTGTGGAAAAAACACTTTTTGCACTTGTGATAGTGTTGAAAAACCACTTTTCGCACTTGTGTTGGTGTTGAAAAACCACTTTTCGCACTTGTGTTGGTGCAGGAAACCACTTTTGCACTTGTATTAGTGTGAAAAAACCACTTTTCGCACTTGTGTTAGTGTTGAAAAACCACTTTTTACACTTGTGTTAGTGTTGAAAAACCACTTTTCGCACTTGTGTTAGTGTAGAAAAACCACTTTTCGCACTTGTGTTGGTGCAGGAAACCACTTTTGCACTTGTATTAGTGTGGAAAAAACACTTTTTGCACTTCTGATAGTGTTGAAAAACCACTTTTCGCACTTGTGTTATTGTTGAAAAACCACTTTTCGCACTTGTGTTGGTGCAGGAAACCACTTTTGCACTTGTATTATTGTGGAAAAACCACTTTTCGCACTTGTGTTAGTGTTGAAAAACCACTTTTCACACTTGTGTTAGTGTTGAAAAACCACTTTTCGCACTTGTGTTAGTGTTGAAAAACAACTTTTCGCACTTGTGTTGGTGCAGGAAACCACTTTTGCACTTCTATTAATGTGGAAAAAACACTTTTTGCACTTGTGATAGTGTTGAAAAACCACTTTTCGCACTTGTGTTAGTGTTGAAAAACCACTTTTCGCACTTGTGTTGGTGCAGGAAACCACTTTTGCACTTGTATTAGTGTGGAAAAAACACTTTTTGCACTTGTGATAGTGTTGAAAAACCACTTTTCGCACTTGTGTTAGTGTTGAAAAACCACTTTTCGCACTTGTGTTGGTGCAGGAAACCACTTTTGCACTTGTATTAGTGTGGAAAAACCACTTTTCGCACTTGTGTTAGTGTTGAAAAACCACTTTTCGCACTTGTGTTAGTGTTGAAAAACCACTTTTCGCACTTGTGTTGGTGCAGGAAACCACTTTTGCACTTGTATTCGTGTGGAAAAAACACTTTTTGCACTTGTGATAGTGTTGAAAAACCACTTTTCGCACTTGTGGTAGTGTTGAAAAACCACTTTTCGCACTTGTGTTGGTGCAGGAAACCACTTTTGCACTTGTATTAGTGTGGAAAAAACGCTTTTTGCACTTGTATTAGTGTGGAAAAAACGCTTTTTGCACTTGTGGTAGTGTTGAAAAACCACTTTTCGCACTTGTGTTGGTGCAGGAAAACCACTTTTGCACTTGTATTAGTGTGGAATAAACGCTTTTTGCACTTGTATTAGTGTGGAAAACCCACTTTTCGCACTTGTGTTAGTGTTGAAAAACCACTTTTCGCACTTGTGTTCGTGTTGAAAAACCACTTTTCGCACTTGTGTTGGTGCAGGAAACCACTTTTGCACTTGTATTAGTGTGGAAAAAACACTTTTTGCACTTGTGATAGTGTTGAAAAACCACTTTTCGCACTTGTGTTGGTGTTGAAAAACCACTTTTCGCACTTGTGTTGGTGCAGGAAACCACTTTTGCACTTGTATTAGTGTGAAAAAACCACTTTTCGCACTTGTGTTAGTGTTGAAAAACCACTTTTTACACTTGTGTTAGTGTTGAAAAACCACTTTTCGCACTTGTGTTAGTGTTGAAAAACCACTTTTCGCACTTGTGTTGGTGCAGGAAACCACTTTTGCACTTGTATTAGTGTGGAAAAAACACTTTTTGCACTTGTGATAGTGTTGAAAAACCACTTTTCGCACTTGTGTTAGTGTTGAAAAACCACTTTTCGCACTTGTGTTGGTGAAGGAAACCACTTTTGCACTTGTATTAGTGTGGAAAAACCACTTTTCGCACTTGTGTTAGTGTTGAAAAACCACTTTTCGCACTTGTATTAGTGTTGAAAAACCACTTTTCGCACTTGTGTTGGTGCAGGAAACCACTTTTGCACTTGTATTAGTGTGGAAAAACACTTTTTGCACTTGTGATAGTGTTGAAAAACCACTTTTCGCACTTGTGTTAGTGTTGAAAAACCACTTTTTGCACTTGTGTTGGTGCAGGAAACCACTTTTGCACTTGTATTCGTGTGGAAAAACCACTTTTCGCACTTGTGTTAGTGTTGAAAACCACTTTTCGCACTTGTGTTAGTGTTGAAAAACCACTTTTCGCACTTGTGTTAGTGTTGAAAAACCACTTTTCGCACTTGTGTTGGTGCAGGAAACCACTTTTGGCACTTGTATTAGTGTGGAAAAAAACACTTTTTGCACTTGTGATAGTGTTGAAAAACCACTCTTCGCACTTGTGGGTAGTGTTGAAAAACCACTTTTCGCACTTGTGTTGGTGCAGGAAACCACTTTTGCACTTGTATTAGTGTGGAAAAAAACACTTTTTGCACTTGTGATAGTGTTGAAAAACCACTTTTCGCACTTGTGTTAGTGTTGAAAAACCACTTTTCGCACTTGTGTTGGTGTAGGAAACCACTTTTGCACTTGTATTAGTGTGGAAAAACCACTTTTCGCACTTGTGTTAGTGTTGAAAAACCACTTTTCACACTTGTGTTAGTGTTGAAAAACCACTTTTCGCACTTGTGTTAGTGTTGAAAAACCACTTTTCGCACTTGTGTTGGTGCAGGAAACCACTTTTGCACTTCTATTAGTGTGGAAAAAACACTTTTTGCACTTGTGATAGTGTTGAAAAACCACTTTTCGCACTTGTGTTAGTGTTGAAAAACCACTTTTCGCACTTGTGTTGGTGCAGGAAACCACTTTTGCACTTGTATTAGTGTGGAAAAACCACTTTTCGCACTTGTGTTAGTGTTGAAAAACCACTTTTTGCACTTGTATTAGTGTTGAAAAACCACTTTCGCACTTGTGTTGGTGCAGGAAACCACTTTTGCACTTGTATTCGTGTGGAAATAACACTTTTTGCACTTGTGATAGTGTTGAAAAACCACTTTTCGCACTTGTGTTAGTGTTGAAAAACCACTTTTCGCACTTGTGTTGGTGCAGGAAACCACTTTTGCACTTGTATTAGTGTGGAAAACCACTTTTCGCACTTGTGTTAGTGTTGAAAAACCACTTTTCGCACTTGTGTTAGTGTTGAAAAACCACTTTCGCACTTGTGTTAGTGTTGAAAAACCACTTTTCGCACTTGTGTTGGTGCAGGAAACCACTTTTGCACTTGTATTAGTGTGGAAAAAACACTTTTTGCACTTGTGATAGTGTTGAAAAACCACTTTTTGCACTTGTGGTAGTGTTGAAAAACCACTTTTCGCACTTGTGTTGGTGCAGGAAACCACTTTTGCACTTGTATTAGTGTGGAAAAAACGCTTTTTGCACTTGTGATAGTGTTGAAAAACCACTTTTCGCACTTGTGTTAGTGTTGAAAAACCACTTTTTCACACTTGTGTTAGTGTTGAAAAACCACTTTTCGCACTTGTGTTAGTGTTGAAAAACCACTTTTCGCACTTGTGTTGGTGCAGGCAACCACTTTTGCACTTGTATTAGTGTGGAAAAAACACTTTTTGCACTTGTGATAGTGTTGAAAAACCACTTTTCGCACTTGTGTTAGTGTTGAAAAACCACTTTTCGCACTTGTGTTGGTGCAGGAAACCACTTTTGCACTTGTATTAGTGTGGAAAAACCACTTTTCGCACTTGTGTTAGTGTTGAAAAACCACTTTTCGCACTTGTATTAGTGTTGAAAAACCACTTTTCGCACTTGTGTTGGTGCAGGAAACCACTTTTGCACTTGTATTAGTGTGGAAAAAACACTTTTTGCACTTGTGATAGTGTTGAAAAACCACTTTTCGCACTTGTGTTAGTGTTGAAAAACCACTTTTTGCACTTGTGTTAGTGTTGAAAAACCACTTTTTGCACTTGTGTTAGTGTTGAAAAACCACTTTTCGCACTTGTGTTGGTGCAGGAAACCACTTTTGCACTTGTATTAGTGTGGAAAAAACACTTTTTGCACTTGTGATAGTGTTGAAAAACCACTTTTCGCACTTGTGGTAGTGTTGAAAAACCACTTTTCGCACTTGTGTTGGTGCAGGAAACCACTTTTGCACTTGTATTAGTGTGGAAAAAACGCTTTTTGCACTTGTATTAGTGTGGAAAAAACGCTTTTTGCACTTGTGATAGTGTTGAAAAACCACTTTTCGCACTTGTGTTAGTGTTGAAAAACCACTTTTCGCACTTGTGTTGGTGCAGGAAACCACTTTTGCACTTGTATTAGTGTGGAAAAACCACTTTCCGCACTTGTGTTAGTGTTGAAAAACCACTTTTCGCACTTGTGTTGGTGTAGGAAACCACTTTTGCACTTGTATTAGTGTGGAAAAACCACTTTTCGCACTTGTGTTAGTGTTGAAAAACCACTTTTCACACTTGTGTTAGTGTTGAAAAACCACTTTTCGCACTTGTGTTAGTGTTGAAAAACCACTTTTCGCACTTGTGTTGGTGCAGGAAACCACTTTTGCACTTCTATTAGTGTGGAAAAAACACTTTTTGCACTTGTGATAGTGTTGAAAAACCACTTTTCGCACTTGTGTTAGTGTTGAAAAACCACTTTTCGCACTTGTGTTGGTGCAGGAAACCACTTTTGCACTTGTATTAGTGTGGAAAAACCACTTTTCGCACTTGTGTTAGTGTTGAAAAACCACTTTTTGCACTTGTATTAGTGTTGAAAAACCACTTTTCGCACTTGTGTTGGTGCAGGAAACCACTTTTGCACTTGTATTCGTGTGGAAATAACACTTTTTGCACTTGTGATAGTGTTGAAGAACCACTTTTCGCACTTGTGTTAGTGTTGAAAAACCACTTTTCGCACTTGTGTTGGTGCAGGAAACCACTTTTGCACTTGTATTAGTGTGGAAAACCACTTTTCGCACTTGTGTTAGTGTTGAAAAACCACTTTTCGCACTTGTATTAGTGTTGAAAAACCACTTTTCGCACTTGTGTTAGTGTTGAAAAACCACTTTTCGCACTTGTGTTGGTGCAGGAAACCACTTTTGCACTTGTATTAGTGTGGAAAAAACACTTTTTGCACTTGTGATAGTGTTGAAAAACCACTTTTTGCACTTGTGGTAGTGTTGAAAAACCACTTTTCGCACTTGTGTTGGTGCAGGAAACCACTTTTGCACTTGTATTAGTGTGGAAAAAACGCTTTTTGCACTTGTGATAGTGTTGAAAAACCACTTTTCGCACTTGTGTTAGTGATGAAAAACCACTTTTCGCACTTGTGTTGGTGCAGGAAACCACTTTTGCACTTGTATTAGTGTGGAAAAAACGCTTTTTGCACTTGTGATAGTGTTGAAAAACCACTTTTTGCACTTGTGGTAGTGTTGAAAAACCACTTTTCGCACTTGTGTTGGTGCAGGAAACCACTTTTGCACTTGTATTAGTGTGGAAAAAACGCTTTTTGCACTTGTGGTAGTGTTGAAAAACCACTTTTCGCACTTGTGTTGGTGCAGGAAAACCACTTTTGCACTTGTATTAGTGTGGAAAAACCACTTTTCGCACTTGTGTTAGTGTTGAAAAACCACTTTTCGCACTTGTGTTGGTGTTGAAAAACCACTTTTCGCACTTGTGTTAGTGTTGAAAAACCACTTTTCGCATTTGTGTTGGTGCAGGAAACCACTTTTGCACTTGTATTAGTGTGGAAAAAACACTTTTTGCACTTGTGATAGTGTTGAAAAACCACTTTTCGCACTTGTGGTAGTGTTGAAAAACCACTTTTCGCACTTGTGTTGGTGCAGGAAACCACTTTTGCACTTGTATTAGTGTGGAAAAAACGCTTTTTGCACTTGTATTAGTGTGGAAAAAACGCTTTTTGCACTTGTGGTAGTGTTGAAAAACCACTTTTCGCACTTGTGTTGGTGCAGGAAAACCACTTTTGCACTTGTATTAGTGTGGAAAAAACGCTTTTTGCACTTGTATTAGTGTGGAAAACCCACTTTTCGCACTTGTGTTAGTGTTGTAAAACCACTTTTCGCACTTGTGTTGATGTTGAAAAACCACTTTTCGCACTTGTGTTGGTGCAGGAAACCACTTTTGCACTTGTATTAGTGTGGAAAAAACACTTTTTGCACTTGTGATAGTGTTGAAAAACCACTTTTCGCACTTGTGTTGGTGTTGAAAAACCACTTTTCGCACTTGTGTTGGTGCAGGAAACCACTTTTGCACTTGTATTAGTGTGGAAAAACCACTTTTCGCACTTGTGTTAGTGTTGAAAAACCACTTTTTACACTTGTGTTAGTGTTGAAAAACCACTTTTCGCACTTGTGTTAGTGTTGAAAAACCACTTTTCGCACTTGTATTAGTGTGGAAAAAACACTTTTTGCACTTGTGATAGTGTTGAAAAACCACTTTTCGCACTTGTGTTAGTGTTGAAAAACCACTTTTCGCACTTGTGTTGGTGAAGGAAACCACTTTTGCACTTGTATTAGTGTGGAAAAACCACTTTTCGCACTTGTGTTAGTGTTGAAAAACCACTTTTCGCACTTGTATTAGTGTTGAAAAACCACTTTTCGCACTTGTGTTGGTGCAGGAAACCACTTTTGCACTTGTATTAGTGTGGAAAAAACACTTTTTGCACTTGTGATAGTGTTGAAAAACCACTTTTCGCACTTGTGTTAGTGTTGAAAAACCACTTTTTGCACTTGTGTTGGTGCAGGAAACCACTTTTGCACTTGTATTAGTGTGGAAAACCACTTTTCGCACTTGTGTTAGTGTTGAAAAACCACTTTTCGCACTTGTGTTAGTGTTGAAAAACCACTTTTCGCACTTGTGTTGGTGCAGGAAACCACTTTTGCACTTGTATTCGTGTGGAAAAAACACTTTTTGCACTTGTGATAGTGTTGAAAAACCACTTTTCGCACTTGTGGTAGTGTTGAAAAACCACTTTTCGCACTTGTGTTGGTGCAGGAAACCACTTTTGCACTTGTATTAGTGTGGAAAAAACGCTTTTTGCACTTGTATTAGTGTGGAAAAAACGCTTTTTGCACTTGTGGTAGTGTTGAAAAACCACTTTTCGCACTTGTGTTGGTGCAGGAAAACCACTTTTGCACTTGTATTAGTGTGGAATAAACGCTTTTTGCACTTGTATTAGTGTGGAAAACCCACTTTTCGCACTTGTGTTAGTGTTGAAAAACCACTTTTCGCACTTGTGTTCGTGTTGAAAAACCACTTTTCGCACTTGTGTTGGTGCAGGAAACCACTTTTGCACTTGTATTAGTGTGGAAAAAACACTTTTTGCACTTGTGATAGTGTTGAAAAACCACTTTTCGCACTTGTGTTGGTGTTGAAAAACCACTTTTCGCACTTGTGTTGGTGCAGGAAACCACTTTTGCACTTGTATTAGTGTGAAAAAACCACTTTTCGCACTTGTGTTAGTGTTGAAAAACCACTTTTTACACTTGTGTTAGTGTTGAAAACCACTTTTCGCACTTGTGTTAGTGTTGAAAAACCACTTTTCGCACTTGTGTTGGTGCAGGAAACCACTTTTGCACTTGTATTAGTGTGGAAAAAACACTTTTTGCACTTGTGATAGTGTTGAAAAACCACTTTTCGCACTTGTGTTAGTGTTGAAAAACCACTTTTCGCACTTGTGTTGGTGAAGGAAACCACTTTTGCACTTGTATTAGTGTGGAAAAACCACTTTTCGCACTTGTGTTAGTGTTGAAAAACCACTTTTCGCACTTGTATTAGTGTTGAAAAACCACTTTTCGCACTTGTGTTGGTGCAGGAAACCACTTTTGCACTTGTATTAGTGTGGAAAAACACTTTTTGCACTTGTGATAGTGTTGAAAAACCACTTTTCGCACTTGTGTTAGTGTTGAAAAACCACTTTTTGCACTTGTGTTGGTGCAGGAAACCACTTTTGCACTTGTATTAGTGTGGAAAAACCACTTTTCGCACTTGTGTTAGTGTTGAAAAACCACTTTTCGCACTTGTGTTAGTGTTGAAAAACCACTTTTCGCACTTGTGTTAGTGTTGAAAAACCACTTTTCGCACTTGTGTTGGTGCAGGAAACCACTTTTGCACTTGTATTAGTGTGGAAAAAACACTTTTTGCACTTGTGATAGTGTTGAAAAACCACTCTTCGCACTTGTGGTAGTGTTGAAAAACCACTTTTCGCACTTGTGTTGGTGCAGGAAACCACTTTTGCACTTGTATTAGTGTGGAAAAAACACTTTTTGCACTTGTGATAGTGTTGAAAAACCACTTTTCGCACTTGTGTTAGTGTTGAAAAACCACTTTTCGCACTTGTGTTGGTGTAGGAAACCACTTTTGCACTTGTATTAGTGTGGAAAAACCACTTTTCGCACTTGTGTTAGTGTTGAAAAACCACTTTTCACACTTGTGTTAGTGTTGAAAAACCACTTTTCGCACTTGTGTTAGTGTTGAAAAACCACTTTTCGCACTTGTGTTGGTGCAGGAAACCACTTTTGCACTTCTATTAGTGTGGAAAAAACACTTTTTGCACTTGTGATAGTGTTGAAAAACCACTTTTCGCACTTGTGTTAGTGTTGAAAAACCACTTTTCGCACTTGTGTTGGTGCAGGAAACCACTTTTGCACTTGTATTAGTGTGGAAAAACCACTTTTCGCACTTGTGTTAGTGTTGAAAAACCACTTTTTGCACTTGTATTAGTGTTGAAAAACCACTTTTCGCACTTGTGTTGGTGCAGGAAACCACTTTTGCACTTGTATTCGTGTGGAAATAACACTTTTTGCACTTGTGATAGTGTTGAAAAACCACTTTTCGCACTTGTGTTAGTGTTGAAAAACCACTTTTCGCACTTGTGTTGGTGCAGGAAACCACTTTTGCACTTGTATTAGTGTGGAAAACCACTTTTCGCACTTGTGTTAGTGTTGAAAAACCACTTTTCGCACTTGTGTTAGTGTTGAAAAACCACTTTTCGCACTTGTGTTAGTGTTGAAAAACCACTTTTCGCACTTGTGTTGGTGCAGGAAACCACTTTTGCACTTGTATTAGTGTGGAAAAAACACTTTTTGCACTTGTGATAGTGTTGAAAAACCACTTTTTGCACTTGTGGTAGTGTTGAAAAACCACTTTTCGCACTTGTGTTGGTGCAGGAAACCACTTTTGCACTTGTATTAGTGTGGAAAAAACGCTTTTTGCACTTGTGATAGTGTTGAAAAACCACTTTTCGCACTTGTGTTAGTGTTGAAAAACCACTTTTCGCACTTGTGTTGGTGCAGGAAACCACTTTTGCACTTGTATTAGTGTGGAAAAACCACTTTCCGCACTTGTGTTAGTGTTGAAAAACCACTTTTCGCACTTGTGTTGGTGTAGGAAACCACTTTTGCACTTGTATTAGTGTGGAAAAACCACTTTTCGCACTTGTGTTAGTGTTGAAAAACCACTTTTCATACTTGTGTTAGTGTTGAAAAACCACTTTTCGCACTTGTGTTAGTGTTGAAAAACCACTTTTCGCACTTGTGTTGGTGCAGGAAACCACTTTTGCACTTCTATTAGTGTGGAAAAAACACTTTTTGCACTTGTGATAGTGTTGAAAAACCACTTTTCGCACTTGTGTTAGTGTTGAAAAACCACTTTTCGCACTTGTGTTGGTGCAGGAAACCACTTTTGCACTTGTATTAGTGTGGAAAAACCACTTTTCGCACTTGTGTTAGTGTTGAAAAACCACTTTTTGCACTTGTATTAGTGTTGAAAAACCACTTTTCGCACTTGTGTTGGTGCAGGAAACCACTTTTGCACTTGTATTCGTGTGGAAATAACACTTTTTGCACTTGTGATAGTGTTGAAAAACCACTTTTCGCACTTGTGTTAGTGTTGAAAAACCACTTTTCGCACTTGTGTTGGTGCAGGAAACCACTTTTGCACTTGTATTAGTGTGGAAAACCACTTTTCGCACTTGTGTTAGTGTTGAAAAACCACTTTTCGCACTTGTATTAGTGTTGAAAAACCACTTTTCGCACTTGTGTTAGTGTTGAAAAACCACTTTTCGCACTTGTGTTGGTGCAGGAAACCACTTTTGCACTTGTATTAGTGTGGAAAAAACACTTTTTGCACTTGTGATAGTGTTGAAAAACCACTTTTTGCACTTGTGGTAGTGTTGAAAAACCACTTTTCGCACTTGTGTTGGTGCAGGAAACCACTTTTGCACTTGTATTAGTGTGGAAAAAACGCTTTTTGCACTTGTGATAGTGTTGAAAAACCACTTTTCGCACTTGTGTTAGTGATGAAAAACCACTTTTCGCACTTGTGTTGGTGCAGGAAACCACTTTTGCACTTGTATTAGTGTGGAAAAAACGCTTTTTGCACTTGTGATAGTGTTGAAAAACCACTTTTTGCACTTGTGGTAGTGTTGAAAAACCACTTTTCGCACTTGTGTTGGTGCAGGAAACCACTTTTGCACTTGTATTAGTGTGGAAAAAACGCTTTTTGCACTTGTGGTAGTGTTGAAAAACCACTTTTCGCACTTGTGTTGGTGCAGGAAAACCACTTTTGCACTTGTATTAGTGTGGAAAAACCACTTTTCGCACTTGTGTTAGTGTTGAAAAACCACTTTTCGCACTTGTGTTGGTGTTGAAAAACCACTTTTCGCACTTGTGTTAGTGTTGAAAAACCACTTTTCGCATTTGTGTTGGTGCAGGAAACCACTTTTGCACTTGTATTAGTGTGGAAAAAACACTTTTTGCACTTGTGATAGCGTTGAAAAACCACTTTTCGCACTTGTGGTAGTGTTGAAAAACCACTTTTCGCACTTGTGTTGGTGCAGGAAACCACTTTTGCACTTGTATTAGTGTGGAAAAAACGCTTTTTGCACTTGTATTAGTGTGGAAAAAACGCTTTTTGCACTTGTGGTAGTGTTGAAAAACCACTTTTCGCACTTGTGTTGGTGCAGGAAAACCACTTTTGCACTTGTATTAGTGTGGAAAAAACGCTTTTTGCACTTGTATTAGTGTGGAAAACCCACTTTTCGCACTTGTGTTAGTGTTGTAAAACCACTTTTCGCACTTGTGTTGATGTTGAAAAACCACTTTTCGCACTTGTGTTGGTGCAGGAAACCACTTTTGCACTTGTATTAGTGTGGAAAAAACACTTTTTGCACTTGTGATAGTGTTGAAAAACCACTTTTCGCACTTGTGTTGGTGTTGAAAAACCACTTTTCGCACTTGTGTTGGTGCAGGAAACCACTTTTGCACTTGTATTAGTGTGGAAAAACCACTTTTCGCACTTGTGTTAGTGTTGAAAAACCACTTTTTACACTTGTGTTAGTGTTGAAAAACCACTTTTCGCACTTGTGTTAGTGTTGAAAAACCACTTTTCGCACTTGTATTAGTGTGGAAAAAACACTTTTTGCACTTGTGATAGTGTTGAAAAACCACTTTTCGCACTTGTGTTAGTGTTGAAAAACCACTTTTCGCACTTGTGTTGGTGAAGGAAACCACTTTTGCACTTGTATTAGTGTGGAAAAACCACTTTTCGCACTTGTGTTAGTGTTGAAAAACCACTTTTCGCACTTGTATTAGTGTTGAAAAACCACTTTTCGCACTTGTGTTGGTGCAGGAAACCACTTTTGCACTTGTATTAGTGTGGAAAAAACACTTTTTGCACTTGTGATAGTGTTGAAAAACCACTTTTCGCACTTGTGTTAGTGTTGAAAAACCACTTTTTGCACTTGTGTTGGTGCAGGAAACCACTTTTGCACTTGTATTAGTGTGGAAAACCACTTTTCGCACTTGTGTTAGTGTTGAAAAACCACTTTTCGCACTTGTGTTAGTGTTGAAAAACCACTTTTCGCACTTGTGTTGGTGCAGGAAACCACTTTTGCACTTGTATTCGTGTGGAAAAAACACTTTTTGCACTTGTGATAGTGTTGAAAAACCACTTTTCGCACTTGTGGTAGTGTTGAAAAACCACTTTTCGCACTTGTGTTGGTGCAGGAAACCACTTTTGCACTTGTATTAGTGTGGAAAAAACGCTTTTTGCACTTGTATTAGTGTGGAAAAAACGCTTTTTGCACTTGTGGTAGTGTTGAAAAACCACTTTTCGCACTTGTGTTGGTGCAGGAAAACCACTTTTGCACTTGTATTAGTGTGGAATAAACGCTTTTTGCACTTGTATTAGTGTGGAAAACCCACTTTTCGCACTTGTGTTAGTGTTGAAAAACCACTTTTCGCACTTGTGTTCGTGTTGAAAAACCACTTTTCGCACTTGTGTTCGTGCAGGAAACCACTTTTGCCCTTGTATTAGTGTGGAAAAAACACTTTTTGCACTTGTGATAGTGTTGAAAAACCACTTTTCGCACTTGTGTTGGTGTTGAAAAACCACTTTTCGCACTTGTGTTGGTGCAGGAAACCACTTTTGCACTTGTATTAGTGTGAAAAAACCACTTTTCGCACTTGTGTTAGTGTTGAAAAACCACTTTTTACACTTGTGTTAGTGTTGAAAAACCACTTTTCGCACTTGTGTTAGTGTTGAAAAACCACTTTTCGCACTTGTGTTGGTGCAGGAAACCACTTTTGCACTTGTATTAGTGTGGAAAAAACACTTTTTGCACTTGTGATAGTGTTGAAAAACCACTTTTCGCACTTGTGTTAGTGTTGAAAAACCACTTTTCGCACTTGTGTTGGTGAAGGAAACCACTTTTGCACTTGTATTAGTGTGGAAAACCACTTTTCGCACTTGTGTTAGTGTTGAAAAACCACTTTTCGCACTTGTATTAGTGTTGAAAAACCACTTTTCGCACTTGTGTTGGTGCAGGAAACCACTTTTGCACTTGTATTAGTGTGGAAAAACACTTTTTGCACTTGTGATAGTGTTGAAAAACCACTTTTCGCACTTGTGTTAGTGTTGAAAAACCACTTTTTGCACTTGTGTTGGTGCAGGAAACCACTTTTGCACTTGTATTAGTGTGGAAAAACCACTTTTCGCACTTGTGTTAGTGTTGAAAAACCACTTTTCGCACTTGTGTTAGTGTTGAAAAACCACTTTTCGCACTTGTGTTAGTGTTGAAAAACCACTTTTCGCACTTGTGTTGGTGCAGGAAACCACTTTTGCACTTGTATTAGTGTGGAAAAAACACTTTTTGCACTTGTGATAGTGTTGAAAAACCACTCTTCGCACTTGTGGTAGTGTTGAAAAACCACTTTTCGCACTTGTGTTGGTGCAGGAAACCACTTTTGCACTTGTATTAGTGTGGAAAAAACACTTTTTGCACTTGTGATAGTGTTGAAAAACCACTTTTCGCACTTGTGTTAGTGTTGAAAAACCACTTTTCGCACTTGTGTTGGTGCAGGAAACCACTTTTGCACTTGTATTAGTGTGGAAAAACCACTTTTCGCACTTGTGTTAGTGTTGAAAAACCACTTTTTGCACTTGTATTAGTGTTGAAAAACCACTTTTCGCACTTGTGTTGGTGCAGGAAACCACTTTTGCACTTGTATTCGTGTGGAAATAACACTTTTTGCACTTGTGATAGTGTTGAAAAACCACTTTTCGCACTTGTATTAGTGTTGAAAAACCACTTTTCGCACTTGTGTTGGTGCAGGAAACCACTTTTGCACTTGTGTTGGTGCAGGAAACCACTTTTGCACTTGTATTAGTGTGGAAAAACCACTTTTCGCACTTGTGTTAGTGTTGAAAAACCACTTTTTGCACTTGTATTAGTGTTGAAAAACCACTTTTCGCACTTGTGTTGGTGCAGGAAACCACTTTTGCACTTGTATTCGTGTGGAAATAACACTTTTTGCACTTGTGATAGTGTTGAAAAACCACTTTTCGCACTTGTGTTAGTGTTGAAAAACCACTTTTCGCACTTGTGTTGGTGCAGGAAACCACTTTTGCACTTGTATTAGTGTGGAAAACCACTTTTCGCACTTGTGTTAGTGTTGAAAAACCACTTTTCGCACTTGTGTTAGTGTTGAAAAACCACTTTTCGCACTTGTGTTAGTGTTGAAAAACCACTTTTCGCACTTGTGTTGGTGCAGGAAACCACTTTTGCACTTGTATTAGTGTGGAAAAAACACTTTTTGCACTTGTGATAGTGTTGAAAAACCACTTTTTGCACTTGTGGTAGTGTTGAAAAACCACTTTTCGCACTTGTGTTGGTGCAGGAAACCACTTTTGCACTTGTATTAGTGTGGAAAAAACGCTTTTTGCACTTGTGATAGTGTTGAAAAACCACTTTTCGCACTTGTGTTAGTGTTGAAAAACCACTTTTCACACTTGTGTTAGTGTTGAAAAACCACTTTTCGCACTTGTGTTAGTGTTGAAAAACCACTTTTCGCACTTGTGTTGGTGCAGGCAACCACTTTTGCACTTGTATTAGTGTGGAAAAAACACTTTTTGCACTTGTGATAGTGTTGAAAAACCACTTTTCGCACTTGTGTTAGTGTTGAAAAACCACTTTTCGCACTTGTGTTGATGCAGGAAACCACTTTTGCACTTGTATTAGTGTGGAAAAACCACTTTTCGCACTTGTGTTAGTGTTGAAAAACCACTTTTCGCACTTGTATTAGTGTTGAAAAACCACTTTTCGCACTTGTGTTGGTGCAGGAAACCACTTTTGCACTTGTATTAGTGTGGAAAAAACACTTTTTGCACTTGTGATAGTGTTGAAAAACCACTTTTCGCACTTGTGTTAGTGTTGAAAAACCACTTTTTGCACTTGTGTTGGTGCAGGAAACCACTTTTGCACTTGTATTAGTGTGGAAAAACCACTTTTCGCACTTGTGTTAGTGTTGAAAAACCACTTTTCGCACTTGTGTTAGTGTTGAAAAACCACTTTTTGCACTTGTGTTAGTGTTGAAAAACCACTTTTCGCACTTGTGTTGGTGCAGGAAACCACTTTTGCACTTGTATTAGTGTGGAAAAAACACTTTTTGCACTTGTGATAGTGTTGAAAAACCACTTTTCGCACTTGTGGTAGTGTTGAAAAACCACTTTTCGCACTTGTGTTGGTGCAGGAAACCACTTTTGCACTTGTATTAGTGTGGAAAAAACGCTTTTTGCACTTGTATTAGTGTGGAAAAAACGCTTTTTGCACTTGTGATAGTGTTGAAAAACCACTTTTCGCACTTGTGTTAGTGTTGAAAAACCACTTTTCGCACTTGTGTTGGTGCAGGAAACCACTTTTGCACTTGTATTAGTGTGGAAAAACCACTTTCCGCACTTGTGTTAGTGTTGAAAAACCACTTTTAGCACTTGTGTTGGTGTAGGAAACCACTTTTGCACTTGTATTAGTGTGGAAAAACCACTTTTCGCACTTGTGTTAGTGTTGAAAAACCACTTTTCACACTTGTGTTAGTGTTGAAAAACCACTTTTCGCACTTGTGTTAGTGTTGAAAAACCACTTTTCGCACTTGTGTTGGTGCAGGAAACCACTTTTGCACTTCTATTAGTGTGGAAAAAACACTTTTTGCACTTGTGATCGTGTTGAAAAACCACTTTTCGCACTTGTGTTAGTGTTGAAAAACCACTTTTCGCACTTGTGTTGGTGCAGGAAACCACTTTTGCACTTGTATTAGTGTGGAAAAACCACTTTTCGCACTTGTGTTAGTGTTGAAAAACCACTTTTTGCACTTGTATTAGTGTTGAAAAACCACTTTTCGCACTTGTGTTGGTGCAGGAAACCACTTTTGCACTTGTATTCGTGTGGAAATAACACTTTTTGCACTTGTGATAGTGTTGAAAAACCACTTTTCGCACTTGTGTTAGTGTTGAAAAACCACTTTTCGCACTTGTGTTGGTGCAGGAAACCACTTTTGCACTTGTATTAGTGTGGAAAACCACTTTTCGCACTTGTGTTAGTGTTGAAAAACCACTTTTCGCACTTGTGTTAGTGTTGAAAAACCACTTTTCGCACTTGTGTTAGTGTTGAAAAACCACTTTTCGCACTTGTGTTGGTGCAGGAAACCACTTTTGCACTTGTATTAGTGTGGAATAAACACTTTTTGCACTTGTGATAGTGTTGAAAAACCACTTTTTGCACTTGTGGTAGTGTTGAAAAACCACTTTTCGCACTTGTGTTGGTGCAGGAAACCACTTTTGCACTTGTATTAGTGTGGAAAAAACGCTTTTTGCACTTGTGATAGTGTTGAAAAACCACTTTTCGCACTTGTGTTAGTGATGAAAAACCACTTTTCGCACTTGTGTTGGTGCAGGAAACCACTTTTGCACTTGTATTAGTGTGGAAAAAACGCTTTTTGCACTTGTGATAGTGTTGAAAAACCACTTTTTGCACTTGTGGTAGTGTTGAAAAACCACTTTTCGCACTTGTGTTGGTGCAGGAAACCACTTTTGCACTTGTATTAGTGTGGAAAAAACGCTTTTTGCACTTGTGGTAATGTTGAAAAACCACTTTTCGCACTTGTGTTGGTGCAGGAAAACCACTTTTGCACTTGTATTAGTGTGGAAAAACCACTTTTCGCACTTGTGTTAGTGTTGAAAAACCACTTTTCGCACTTGTGTTGGTGTTGAAAAACCACTTTTCGCACTTGTGTTAGTGTTGAAAAACCACTTTTCGCATTTGTGTTGGTGCAGGAAACCACTTTTGCACTTGTATTAGTGTGGAAAAAACACTTTTTGCACTTGTGATAGTGTTGAAAAACCACTTTTCGCACTTGTGGTAGTGTTGAAAAACCACTTTTCGCACTTGTGTTGGTGCAGGAAACCACTTTTGCACTTGTATTAGTGTGGAAAAAACGCTTTTTGCACTTGTATTAGTGTGGAAAAAACGCTTTTTGCACTTGTGGTAGTGTTGAAAAACCACTTTTCGCACTTGTGTTGGTGCAGGAAAACCACTTTTGCACTTGTATTAGTGTGGAAAAAACGCTTTTTGCACTTGTATTAGTGTGGAAAACCCACTTTTCGCACTTGTGTTAGTGTTGAAAAACCACTTTTCGCACTTGTGTTGATGTTGAAAAACCACTTTTCGCACTTGTGTTGGTGCAGGAAACCACTTTTGCACTTGTATTAGTGTGGAAAAAACACTTTTTGCACTTGTGATAGTGTTGAAAAACCACTTTTCGCACTTGTGTTGGTGTTGAAAAACCACTTTTCGCACTTGTGTTGGTGCAGGAAACCACTTTTGCACTTGTATTAGTGTGGAAAAACCACTTTTCGCACTTGTGTTAGTGTTGAAAAACCACTTTTTACACTTGTGTTAGTGTTGAAAAACCACTTTTCGCACTTGTGTTAGTGTTGAAAAACCACTTTTCGCACTTGTATTAGTGTGGAAAAAACACTTTTTGCACTTGTGATAGTGTTGAAAAACCACTTTTCGCACTTGTGTTAGTGTTGAAAAACCACTTTTCGCACTTGTGTTGGTGAAGGAAACCACTTTTGCACTTGTATTAGTGTGGAAAAACTACTTTTCGCACTTGTGTTAGTGTTGAAAAACCACTTTTCGCACTTGTATTAGTGTTGAAAAACCACTTTTCGCACTTGTGTTGGTGCAGGAAACCACTTTTGCACTTGTATTAGTGTGGAAAAAACACTTTTTGCACTTGTGATAGTGTTGAAAAACCACTTTTCGCACTTGTGTTAGTGTTGAAAAACCACTTTTTGCACTTGTGTTGGTGCAGGAAACCACTTTTGCACTTGTATTAGTGTGGAAAACCACTTTTCGCACTTGTGTTAGTGTTGAAAAACCACTTTTCGCACTTGTGTTAGTGTTGAAAAACCACTTTTTGCACTTGTGTTAGTGTTGAAAAACCACATTTCGCACTTGTGTTGGTGCAGGAAACCACTTTTGCACTTGTATTAGTGTGGAAAAAACACTTTTTGCACTTGTGATAGTGTTGAAAAACCACTTTTCGCACTTGTGTTAGTGTTGAAAAACCACTTTTTGCACTTGTGTTTGTGCAGGAAACCACTTTTGCATTTCTATTAGTGTGGAAAAACCACTTTTCGCACTTGGGTTAGTGTTGAAAAACCACTTTTCGCACTTGTGTTAGTGTTGAAAAACCACTTTTCAGACTTGTGTTAGTGTTGAAAAACCACTTTTCGCACTTGTGTTAGTGTTGAAAAACCACTTTTCGCACTTGTGTTGGTGCAGGAAACCACTTTTGCACTTGTATTAGTGTGGAAAAAACACTTTTTGCATTTGTGATAGTGTTGAAAAACCACTTTTCGCACTTGTGTTAGTGTTGAAAAACCACTTTTCGCACTTGTGTTGGTGCAGGAAACCACTTTTGCACTTGTATTAGTGTGGAAAAACCACTTTTCGCACTTGTGTTAGTGTTGAAAAACCACTTTTCGCACTTGTATTAGTGTTGAAAAACCACTTTTCGCACTTGTGTTGGTGCAGGAAACCACTTTTGCACTTGTATTAGTGTGGAAAAAACACTTTTTGCACTTGTGATAGTGTTGAAAAACCACTTTTCGCACTTGTGTTAGTGTTGAAAAACCACTTTTTGCACTTGTGTTGGTGCAGGAAACCACTTTTGCACTTGTATTAGTGTGGAAAAACCACTTTTCGCACTTGTGTTAGTGTTGAAAAACCACTTTTCGCACTTGTGTTAGTGTTGAAAAACCACTTTTCGCACTTGTGTTAGTGTTGAAAAACCACTTTTCGCACTTGTGTTGGTGCAGGAAACCACTTTTGCACTTGTATTAGTGTGGAAAAAACACTTTTTGCACTTGTGATAGTGTTGAAAAACCACTTTTCGCACTTGTGGTAGTGTTGAAAAACCACTTTTCGCACTTGTGTTGGTGCAGGAAACCACTTTTGCACTTGTATTAGTGTGGAAAAAACGCTTTTTGCACTTGTATTAGTGTGGAAAAAACGCTTTTTGCACTTGTGATAGTGTTGAAAAACCACTTTTCGCACTTGTGTTAGTGTTGAAAAACCACTTTTTGCACTTGTGTTGGTGCAGGAAACCACTTTTGCACTTGTATTAGTGTGGAAAAACCACTTTCCGCACTTGTGTTAGTGTTGAAAAACCACTTTTCGCACTTGTGTTAGTGTTGAAAAACCACTTTTCGCACTTGTGTTAGTGTTGAAAACCCACTTTTCGCACTTGTGTTGGTGCAGGAAACCACTTTTGCACTTGTATTAGTGTGGAAAAAACACTTTTTGCACTTGTGATAGTGTTGAAAAACCACTTTTCGCACTTGTGTTGGTGCAGGAAACCACTTTTGCACTTGTATTAGTGTGGAAAAAACACTTTTTGCACTTGTGATAGTGTTGAAAAACCACTTTTCGCACTTGTGTTGGTGTTGAAAAACCACTTTTCGCACTTGTGTTGGTGCAGGAAACCACTTTTGCACTTGTATTAGTGTGGAAAAACCACTTTTCGCACTTGTGTTAGTGTTGAAAAACCACTTTTTACACTTGTGTTAGTGTTGAAAAACCACTTTTCGCACTTGTGTTAGTGTTGAAAAACCACTTTTCGCACTTGTATTAGTGTGGAAAAAACACTTTTTGCACTTGTGATAGTGTTGAAAAACCACTTTTCGCACTTGTGTTGGTGTTGAAAAACCACTTTTCGCACTTGTGTTGGTGCAGGAAACCACTTTTGCACTTGTATTAGTGTGGAAAACCACTTTTCGCACTTGTGTTAGTGTTGAAAAACCACTTTTCGCACTTGTGTTAGTGTTGAAAAACCACTTTTCGCACTTGTGTTAGTGTTGAAAAACCACTTTTCGCACTTGTGTTAGTGTTGAAAAACCACTTTTCGCACTTGTGTTGGTGCAGGAAACCACTTTTGCACTTGTATTAGTGTGGAAAAACCACTTTTCGCACTTGTGTTAGTGTTGAAAAACCACTTTTTGCACTTGTATTAGTGTTGAAAAACCACTTTTCGCACTTGTGTTGGTGCAGGAAACCACTTTTGCACTTGTATTCGTGTGGAAATAACACTTTTTGCACTTGTGATAGTGTTGAAAAACCACTTTTCGCACTTGTGTTAGTGTTGAAAAACCACTTTTCGCACTTGTGTTGGTGCAGGAAACCACTTTTGCACTTGTATTAGTGTGGAAAACCACTTTTCGCACTTGTGTTAGTGTTGAAAAACCACTTTTCGCACTTGTGTTAGTGTTGAAAAACCACTTTTCGCACTTGTGTTAGTGTTGAAAAACCACTTTTCGCACTTGTGTTGGTGCAGGAAACCACTTTTGCACTTGTATTAGTGTGGAAAAAACACTTTTTGCACTTGTGATAGTGTTGAAAAACCACTTTTTGCACTTGTGGTAGTGTTGAAAAACCACTTTTCGCACTTGTGTTGGTGCAGGAAACCACTTTTGCACTTGTATTAGTGTGGAAAAAACGCTTTTTGCACTTGTGATAGTGTTGAAAAACCACTTTTCGCACTTGTGTTAGTGTTGAAAAACCACTTTTCGCACTTGTGTTGGTGCAGGAAACCACTTTTGCACTTGTATTAGTGTGGAAAAACCACTTTCCGCACTTGTGTTAGTGTTGAAAAACCACTTTTCGCACTTGTGTTGGTGTAGGAAACCACTTTTGCACTTGTATTAGTGTGGAAAAACCACTTTTCGCACTTGTGTTAGTGTTGAAAAACCACTTTTCACACTTGTGTTAGTGTTGAAAAACCACTTTTCGCACTTGTGTTAGTGTTGAAAAACCACTTTTCGCACTTGTGTTGGTGCAGGAAACCACTTTTGCACTTCTATTAGTGTGGAAAAAACACTTTTTGCACTTGTGATAGTGTTGAAAAACCACTTTTCGCACTTGTGTTAGTGTTGAAAAACCACTTTTCGCACTTGTGTTGGTGCAGGAAACCACTTTTGCACTTGTATTAGTGTGGAAAAACCACTTTTCGCACTTGTGTTAGTGTTGAAAAACCACTTTTTGCACTTGTATTAGTGTTGAAAAACCACTTTTCGCACTTGTGTTGGTGCAGGAAACCACTTTTGCACTTGTATTCGTGTGGAAATAACACTTTTTGCACTTGTGATAGTGTTGAAAAACCACTTTTCGCACTTGTGTTAGTGTTGAAAAAACACTTTTCGCACTTGTGTTGGTGCAGGAAACCACTTTTGCACTTGTATTAGTGTGGAAAACCACTTTTCGCACTTGTGTTAGTGTTGAAAAACCACTTTTCGCACTTGTATTAGTGTTGAAAAACCACTTTTCGCACTTGTGTTAGTGTTGAAAAACCACTTTTCGCACTTGTGTTGGTGCAGGAAACCACTTTTGCACTTGTATTAGTGTGGAAAAAACACTTTTTGCACTTGTGATAGTGTTGAAAAACCACTTTTTGCACTTGTGGTAGTGTTGAAAAACCACTTTTCGCACTTGTGTTGGTGCAGGAAACCACTTTTGCACTTGTATTAGTGTGGAAAAAACGCTTTTTGCACTTGTGATAGTGTTGAAAAACCACTTTTCGCACTTGTGTTAGTGATGAAAAACCACTTTTCGCACTTGTGTTGGTGCAGGAAACCACTTTTGCACTTGTATTAGTGTGGAAAAAACGCTTTTTGCACTTGTGATAGTGTTGAAAAACCACTTTTTGCACTTGTGGTAGTGTTGAAAAACCACTTTTCGCACTTGTGTTGGTGCAGGAAACCACTTTTGCACTTGTATTAGTGTGGAAAAAACGCTTTTTGCACTTGTGGTAGTGTTGAAAAACCACTTTTCGCACTTGTGTTGGTGCAGGAAAACCACTTTTGCACTTGTATTAGTGTGGAAAAACCACTTTTCGCACTTGTGTTAGTGTTGAAAAACCACTTTTCGCACTTGTGTTGGTGTTGAAAAACCACTTTTCGCACTTGTGTTAGTGTTGAAAAACCACTTTTCGCATTTGTGTTGGTGCAGGAAACCACTTTTGCACTTGTATTAGTGTGGAAAAAACACTTTTTGCACTTGTGATAGTGTTGAAAAACCACTTTTCGCACTTGTGGTAGTGTTGAAAAACCACTTTTCGCACTTGTGTTGGTGCAGGAAACCACTTTTGCACTTGTATTAGTGTGGAAAAAACGCTTTTTGCACTTGTATTAGTGTGGAAAAAACGCTTTTTGCACTTGTGGTAGTGTTGAAAAACCACTTTTCGCACTTGTGTTGGTGCAGGAAAACCACTTTTGCACTTGTATTAGTGTGGAAAAAACGCTTTTTGCACTTGTATTAGTGTGGAAAACCCACTTTTCGCACTTGTGTTAGTGTTGTAAAACCACTTTTCGCACTTGTGTTGATGTTGAAAAACCACTTTTCGCACTTGTGTTGGTGCAGGAAACCACTTTTGCACTTGTATTAGTGTGGAAAAAACACTTTTTGCACTTGTGATAGTGTTGAAAAACCACTTTTCGCACTTGTGTTGGTGTTGAAAAACCACTTTTCGCACTTGTGTTGGTGCAGGAAACCACTTTTGCACTTGTATTAGTGTGGAAAAACCACTTTTCGCACTTGTGTTAGTGTTGAAAAACCACTTTTTACACTTGTGTTAGTGTTGAAAAACCACTTTTCGCACTTGTGTTAGTGTTGAAAAACCACTTTTCGCACTTGTATTAGTGTGGAAAAAACACTTTTTGCACTTGTGATAGTGTTGAACAACCACTTTTCGCACTTGTGTTAGTGTTGAAAAACCACTTTTCGCACTTGTGTTGGTGAAGGAAACCACTTTTGCACTTGTATTAGTGTGGAAAAACCACTTTTCGCACTTGTGTTAGTGTTGAAAAACCACTTTTCGCACTTGTATTAGTGTTGAAAAACCACTTTTCGCACTTGTGTTGGTGCAGGAAACCACTTTTGCACTTGTATTAGTGTGGAAAAAACACTTTTTGCACTTGTGATAGTGTTGAAAAACCACTTTTCGCACTTGTGTTAGTGTTGAAAAACCACTTTTTGCACTTGTGTTGGTGCAGGAAACCACTTTTGCACTTGTATTAGTGTGGAAAACCACTTTTCGCACTTGTGTTAGTGTTGAAAAACCACTTTTCGCACTTGTGTTAGTGTTGAAAAACCACTTTTCGCACTTGTGTTGGTGCAGGAAACCACTTTTGCACTTGTATTCGTGTGGAAAAAACACTTTTTGCACTTGTGATAGTGTTGAAAAACCACTTTTCGCACTTGTGGTAGTGTTGAAAAACCACTTTTCGCACTTGTGTTGGTGCAGGAAACCACTTTTGCACTTGTATTAGTGTGGAAAAAACGCTTTTTGCACTTGTATTAGTGTGGAAAAAACGCTTTTTGCACTTGTGGTAGTGTTGAAAAACCACTTTTCGCACTTGTGTTGGTGCAGGAAAACCACTTTTGCACTTGTATTAGTGTGGAATAAACGCTTTTTGCACTTGTATTAGTGTGGAAAACCCACTTTTCGCACTTGTGTTAGTGTTGAAAAACCACTTTTCGCACTTGTGTTCGTGTTGAAAAACCACTTTTCGCACTTGTGTTGGTGCAGGAAACCACTTTTGCACTTGTATTAGTGTGGAAAAAACACTTTTTGCACTTGTGATAGTGTTGAAAAACCACTTTTCGCACTTGTGTTGGTGTTGAAAAACCACTTTTCGCACTTGTGTTGGTGCAGGAAACCACTTTTGCACTTGTATTAGTGTGAAAAAACCACTTTTCGCACTTGTGTTAGTGTTGAAAAACCACTTTTTACACTTGTGTTAGTGTTGAAAAACCACTTTTCGCACTTGTGTTAGTGTTGAAAAACCACTTTTCGCACTTGTGTTGGTGCAGGAAACCACTTTTGCACTTGTATTAGTGTGGAAAAAACACTTTTTGCACTTGTGATAGTGTTGAAAAACCACTTTTCGCACTTGTGTTAGTGTTGAAAAACCACTTTTCGCACTTGTGTTGGTGAAGGAAACCACTTTTGCACTTGTATTAGTGTGGAAAAACCACTTTTCGCACTTGTGTTAGTGTTGAAAAACCACTTTTCGCACTTGTATTAGTGTTGAAAAACCACTTTTCGCACTTGTGTTGGTGCAGGAAACCACTTTTGCACTTGTATTAGTGTGGAAAAACACTTTTTGCACTTGTGATAGTGTTGAAAAACCACTTTTCGCACTTGTGTTAGTGTTGAAAAACCACTTTTTGCACTTGTGTTGGTGCAGGAAACCACTTTTGCACTTGTATTAGTGTGGAAAAACCACTTTTCGCACTTGTGTTAGTGTTGAAAAACCACTTTTCGCACTTGTGTTAGTGTTGAAAAACCACTTTTCGCACTTGTGTTAGTGTTTAAAAACCACTTTTCGCACTTGTGTTGGTGCAGGAAACCACTTTTTGCACTTGTATTAGTGTGGAAAAAAACACTTTTTGCACTTGTGATAGTGTTGAAAAACCACTTTTCGCACTTGTGTTAGTGTTGAAAAACCACTTTTCTCGCACTTGTGTTGGTGTAGGAAACCACTTTTGCACTTGTATTAGTGTGGAAAAACCACTTTTCGCACTTGTGTTAGTGTTGAAAAACCACTTTTCACACTTGTGTTAGTGTTGAAAAAACCACTTTTCGCACTTGTGTTAGTGTTGAAAAACCACTTTTCGCACTTGTGTTGGTGCAGGAAACCACTTTTGCACTTCTATTAGTGTGGAAAAAACACTTTTTGCACTTGTCGATAGTGTTGAAAAACCACTTTTCGCACTTGTGTTAGTGTTGAAAAACCACTTTTCGCACTTGTGTTGGTGCAGGAAACCACTTTTGCACTTGTATTAGTGTGGAAAAACCACTTTTCGCACTTGTGTTAGTGTTGAAAAACCACTTTTTGCACTTGTATTAGTGTTGAAAAACCACTTTTCGCACTTGTGTTGGTGCAGGAAACCACTTTTGCACTTGTATTCGTGTGGAAATAACACATTTTGCACTTGTGATAGTGTTGAAAAACCACTTTTCGCACTTGTGTTAGTGTTGAAAAACCACTTTTCGCACTTGTGTTGGTGCAGGAAACCACTTTTGCACTTGTATTAGTGTGGAAAACCACTTTTCGCACTTGTGTTAGTGTTGAAAAACCACTTTTCGCACTTGTGTTAGTGTTGAAAAACCACTTTTCGCACTTGTGTTAGTGTTGAAAAACCACTTTTCGCACTTGTGTTGGGTGCAGGAAACCACTTTTGCACTTGTATTAGTGTGGAAAAAACACTTTTTGCACTTGTGATAGTGTTGAAAAAACACTTTTTGCACTTGTGGTAGTGTTGAAAAACCACTTTTCGCACTTGTGTTGGTGCAGGAAACCACTTTTGCACTTGTATTAGTGTGGAAAAAACGCTTTTTGCACTTGTGATAGTGTTGAAAAACCACTTTTCGCACTTGTGTTAGTGTTGAAAAACCACTTTTCACACTTGTGTTAGTGTTGAAAAACCACTTTTCGCACTTGTGTTAGTGTTGAAAAAACCACTTTTCGCACTTGTGTTGGTGCAGGCAACCACTTTTGCACTTGTATTAGTGTGGAAAAAACACTTTTTGCACTTGTGATAGTGTTGAAAAACCACTTTTCGCACTTGTGTTAGTGTTGAAAAACCACTCTTTCGCACTTGTGTGGTGCAGGAAACCACTTTTGCACTTGTATTAGTGTGGAAAAAACCACTTTTCGCACTTGTGTTAGTGTTGAAAAACCACTTTTCGCACTTGTATTAGTGTTGAAAAAACCACTTTTTCGCACTTGTGTTGGTGCAGGAAACCACTTTTGCACTTGTATTAGTGTGGAAAAAACACTTTTTGCACTTGTGATAGTGTTGAAAAACCACTTTTCGCACTTGTGTTAGTGTTGAAAAACCACTTTTTGCACTTGTGTTGGTGCAGGAAACCACTTTTGCACTTGTATTAGTGTGGAAAAACCACTTTTCGCACTTGTGTTAGTGTGAAAAACCACTTTTCGCACTTGTGTTAGTGTTGAAAAACCACTTTTTGCACTTGTGTTAGTGTTGAAAAACCACTTTTCGCACTTGTGTTGGTGCAGGAAACCACTTTTGCACTTGTATTAGTGTGGAAAAAACACTTTTTGCACTTGTGATAGTGTTGAAAAACCACTTTTCGCACTTGTGGTAGTGTTGAAAACCACTTTTCGCACTTGTGTTGGTGCAGGAAACCACTTTTGCACTTGTATTAGTGTGGAAAAAACGCTTTTTGCACTTGTATTAGTGTGGAAAAACGCTTTTTTGCACTTGTGATAGTGTTGAAAACCACTTTTCGCACTTGTGTTTAGTGTTGAAAAACCACTTTTCGCACTTGTGTTGGTGCAGGAAACCACTTTTGCACTTGTATTAGTGTGGAAAAACCACTTTCCGCACTTGTGTTAGTGTTGAAAAACCACTTTTCGCACTTGTGTTGGTGTAGGAAACCACTTTTGCACTTGTATTAGTGTGGAAAAACCACTTTTCGCACTTGTGTTAGTGTTGAAAGAAACCACTTTTTCACACTTGTGTTAGTGTTGAAAAACCACTTTTCGCACTTGTGTTAGTGTTGAAAAACCACTTTTCGCACTTGTGTTGGTGCAGGAAACCACTTTTGCACTTCTATTAGTGTGGAAAAAACACTTTTTGCACTTGTGATAGTGTTGAAAAACCACTTTTCGCACTTGTGTTAGTGTTGAAAAACCACTTTTCGCACTTGTGTTGGTGCAGGAAACCACTTTTGCACTTGTATTAGTGTGGAAAAACCACTTTTCGCACTTGTGTTAGTGTTGAAAAACCACTTTTTGCACTTGTATTAGTGTTGAAAAACCACTTTTCGCACTTGTGTTGGTGCAGGAAACCACTTTTGCACTTGTATCGTGTGGAAATAACACTTTTTGCACTTGTGATAGTGTTGAAAAACCACTTTTCGCACTTGTGTTAGTGTTGAAAAACCACTTTTCGCACTTGTGTTGGTGCAGGAAACCACTTTTGCACTTGTATTAGTGTGGAAAACCACTTTTCGCACTTGTGTTAGTGTTGAAAAACCACTTTTCGCACTTGTGTTAGTGTTGAAAAACCACTTTTCGCACTTGTGTTAGTGTTGAAAAACCACTTTTCGCACTTGTGTTGGTGCAGGAAAACCACTTTTTGCACTTGTATTAGTGTGGAAAAAACACTTTTTGCACTTGTGATAGTGTTGAAAAACCACTTTTGCAACTTGTGGTAGTGTTGAAAAACCACTTTTCGCACTTGTGTTGGTGCAGGAAACCACTTTTGCACTTGTATTAGTGTGGAAAAAAAACGCTTTTTGCACTTG
>NW_027617900.1:0-92875 GCF_964187855.1 Myxine glutinosa | reverse complement strand
AGGAGAGATGCAGAAAATAGGGCAAAATGGAGAAGATTGTCATGGGGACCGCAAGGCTAACCCCCGCTCTGGTAGGGAAAATGGCCTTAAAATGCATGTTGTTGTTGTTGTTGTTGTTTGGGTCTTGTGTTTACAGCGTTTGTCTCTCCGTGTTTATGTTTGTATGTATGTATGTATGTATGTATGTAACTATGTATGTATGTCCCTCACATACCACTTTTGCACAAGTGCGAGTGCGAGTGCGAAAGTGCAAAACCACCAACACAAGTGCGAAAAGTGGTTTTTCAACACTAACACAAGTGCGAAAAGTGGTTTTTCAACACTAACACAAGTGCGAAAAGTGGTTTTTCAACACTAACACAAGTGCGAAAAGTGGTTTTTCAACACTATCACAAGTGCAAAAAGTGTTTTTTCCACACTAATACAAGTGCAAAAGTGGTTTCCTGCACCAACACAAGTGCGAAAAGTGGTTTTTCAACACTAACACAAGTGCGAAAAGTGGTTTTTCAACACTAACACAAGTGCGAAAAGTGGTTTTTCAACACTAACACAAGTGCGAAAAGTGGTTTTTCAACACTAACACAAGTGCGAAAAGTGGTTTTTCAACACTAACACAAGTGCGAAAAGTGGTTTTTCAACACTAACACAAGTGCGAAAAGTGGTTTTTCCACACTAATACAAGTGCAAAAGTGGTTTCCTGCACCAACACAAGTGCGAAAAGTGGTTTTTCAACACTAACACAAGTGCAAAAAGTGGTTTTTCAACACTAACACAAGTGCGAAAAGTGGTTTTTCCACACTAATACAAGTGCAAAAGTGGTTTCCTGCACCAACACAAGTGCAAAAAGTGTTTTTTCTACACTAATACAAGTGCAAAAAGTGTTTTTTCCACACTAATACAAGTGAAAAAAGTGTTTTTTCCACACTAATACAAGTGCGAAAAGTGGTTTTTCAACACTAACACAAGTGCGAAAAGTGGTTTTTCCGCACTAATACAAGTGCAAAAGTGGTTTCCTGCACCAACACAAGTGCGAAAAGTGGTTTTTCAACACTAACACAAGTGCGAAAAGTGGTTTTTCAACACCAACACAAATGCGAAAAGTGGTTTTTCAACACTAACACAAGTGCGAAAAGTGGTTTTTCAACACTATCACAAGTGCAAAAAGTGTTTTTTCCACACTAATACAAGTGCAAAAGTGGTTTCCTGCACCAACACAAGTGCGAAAAGTGGTTTCCTTCACTAACACATGTGCGAAAAGTGGGTTTTCAATACTAACACAAGTGCGAAAAGTGTTTTTTCCACACTAATACAAGTGCAAAAGTGGTTTCCTGCACCAACACAAGTGCGAAAAGTGGTTTTTCAACACTAACACAAGTGCGAAAAGTGGTTTTTCAACACTAACACAAGTGCGAAAAGTGGTTTTTCAACACTAACACAAGTGCGAAAAGTGGTTTTTCAACACTATCACAAGTGCAAAAAGTGTTTTTTCCACACTAATACAAGTGCAAAAGTGGTTTCCTGCACCAACACAAGTGCGAAAAGTGGTTTTTCAACACTATCACAAGTGCAAAAAGTGTTTTTTCTACACTAATATAAGTGCAAAAAGTGTTTTTTCCACACTAATACAAGTGCAAAAAGTGGTTTTTCAACACTAACACAAGTGCGAAAAGTGGTTTTTCCACACTAATACAAGTGCAAAAGTGGTTTCCTGCACCAACACAAGTGTGAAAAGTGGTTTTTCAACAGTAACACAAGTGCGAAAAGTGGTTTTTCAACACTATCACAAGTGCAAAAAGTGTTTTTTCCACACTAATACAAGTGCGAAAAGTGGTTTTTCAACACTAACACAAGTGCGAAAAGTGGTTTTTCCACACTAATACAAGTGCAAAAGTGGTTTCCTGCACCAACACAAGTGTGAAAAGTGGTTTTTCAACACTAACACAAGTGCGAAAAGTGGTATTTCAACACTAACACAAGTGCGAAAAGTGGTTTTTCAACACTAACACAAGTGCGAAAAGTGGTTTTTCAACACTATCACAAGTGCAAAAAGTGTTTTTTCCAGACTAATACAAGTGCAAAAGTGGTTTCCTGCACCAACACAAGTGCGAACAGTGGTTTTTCAACACTAACACAAGTGCGAAAAGTGGTTTTTCAACACTAACACAATTGCGAAAAGTGGTTTTTCAACACTAACACAAGTGCGAAAAGTGGTTTTTTCCACACTAATACAAGTGCAAAAGTGGTTTCCTGCACCAACACAAGTGCGAAAAGTGGTCTTTCAACACTAACACAAGTGCGAAAAGTGGTTTTTCAACACTATCACAAGTGCAAATAGTGTTTTTTCCACACTAATGCAAGCGCAAAAGTGGTTTCCTGCACCAACACAAGTGCAAAAAGTGTTTTTTCAACACTAACACAAGTGCGAAAAGTGGTTTTTCAACAATAACACAAGTGCGAAAAGTGGTTTTTCCACACTAATACAAGTGCAAAAGTGGTTTCCTGCACCAACACAAGTGCGAAAAGTGGTTTTTCAACACTAACACAAGTGCGAAAAGTGGTTTTTCAACACTATCACAAGTGCAAATAGTGTTTTTTCCACACTAATGCAAGCGCAAAAGTGGTTTCCTGCACCAACACAAGTGCGAAAAGTGGTTTTTCAACACTAACCCAAGTGCGAAAAGTGGTTTTTCAACACTATCACAAGTGCAAAAAGTGTTTTTTCCACACTAATACAAGTGCAAAAGTGGTTTCCTGCACCAACACAAGTGCGAAAAGTGGTTTTTCAACACTAACACAAGTGCGAAAAGTGGTTTTTCAACACTAACACAAGTGCGAAAAGTGGTTTTTCAACACTAACACAAGTGCGAAAAGTGGTTTTTCAACACTAACACAAGTGCGAAAAGTGGTTTTTCCACACTAAAACAAGTGCAAAAGTGGTTTCCTGCACCAACACAAGTCCGAAAAGTGGTTTTTCAACACTAACACAAGTGCGAAAAGTGGTTTTTCCACACTAATACAAGTGCAAAAGTGGTTTCCTGCACCAACACAAGTGCGAAAAGTGGTTTTTCAACACTAACACAAGTGCGAAAAGTGGTTTTTGAACACTAACACAAGTGCGAAAAGTGGTTTTTCCACACTAATACAAGTGAAAAAGTGGTTTCCTGCACCAACACAAGTGCGAAAAGTGGTTTTTCAACACTAACACAAGTGCGAAAAGTGGTTTTTCAACACTATCACAAGTGCAAAAAGTGTTTTTTCCACACTAATACAAGTGCAAAAGTGGTTTCCTGCACCAAGACAAGTGTGAAAAGTGGTTTTTCAACACTAACACAAGTGCGAAAAGTGGTTTTTCAACACTATTACAAGTGCAAAAAGTGTTTTTTCCACACTAATACAAGTGCAAAAGTGGTTTCCTGCACCAACACAAGTCCGAAAAGTGGTTTTTCAACACTAACACAAGTGCAAAAAGTGGTTTTTCAACACTAACACAAGTGCGGAAATTGGTTTTTCAACACTAACACAAGTGTGAAAAGTGGTTTTTCAACACTAACACAAGTGCGAAAAGTGGTTTTTCAACACTAACACAAGTGCAAAAAGTGTTTTTTCCACACTAATACAAGTGCAAAAGTGGTTTCCTGCACCAACAGAAGTACGAAAAGTGGTTTTTCAACACTAACACAAGTGCGAAAAGTGGTTTTTCAACACTAACACAAGTGCGAAAAGTGGTTTTTCCACACTAATACAAGTGCAAAAGTGGTTTCCTGCACCAACACAAGTGCGAAAAGTGGTTTTTCAACACTAACACAAGTGCGAAAAGTGGTTTTTCAACACTATCACAAGTGCAAAAAGTGTTTTTTCTACACTAATACAAGTGCAAAAAGTGTTTTTCCACACTAATACAAGTGCAAAAAGTGGTTTTTCAACACTAACACAAGTGCGAAAAGTGGTTTTTCCACACTAATTAATACAAGTGCAAAAGTGGTTTCCTGCACCAACACAAGTGTGAAAAGTGGTTTTTCAACAGTAACACAAGTGCGAAAAGTGGTTTTTCAACACTATCACAAGTGCAAAAAGTGTTTTTTCCACACTAATACAAGTGCAAAAGTGGTTTCCTGCACCAACACAAATGCGAAAAGTGGTTTCCTTCACTAACACATGTGCGAAAAGTGGGTTTTCAATACTAACACAAGTGCGAAAAGTGTTTTTTCCACACTAATACAAGTGCAAAAGTGGTTTCCTGCACCAACACAAGTGCGAAAAGTGGTTTTTCAACACTAACACAAGTGCGAAAAGTGGTTTTTCAACACTAACACAAGTGCGAAAAGTGGTATTTCAACACTAACACAAGTGCGAAAAGTGGTTTTTCAACACTAACACAAGTGCGAAAAGTGGTTTTTCAACACTATCACAAGTGCAAAAAGTGTTTTTTCCACACTAATACAAGTGCAAAAGTGGTTTCCTGCACCAACACAAGTGCGAAAAGTGGTTTTTCAACACTAACACAAGTGCAAAAAGTGGTTTTTCAACACTAACACAATTGCGAAAAGTGGTTTTTCAACACTAACACAAGTGCGAAAAGTGGTTTTTTCCACACTAATACAAGTGCAAAAGTGGTTTCCTGCACCAACACAAGTGCGAAAAGTGGTCTTTCAACACTAACACAAGTGCGAAAAGTGGTTTTTCAACACTATCACAAGTGCAAATAGTGTTTTTTCCACACTAATGCAAGCGCAAAAGTGGTTTCCTGCACCAACACAAGTGCAAAAAGTGTTTTTTCAACACTAACACAAGTGCGAAAAGTGGTTTTTCAACAATAACACAAGTGCGAAAAGTGGTTTTTCCACACTAATACAAGTGCAAAAGTGGTTTCCTGCACCAACACAAGTGCGAAAAGTGGTTTTTCAACACTAACACAAGTGCGAAAAGTGGTTTTTCAACACTAACACAAGTGCGAAAAGTGGTTTTTCAACACTAACACAAGTGCGAAAAGTGGTTTTTCAACACTAACACAAGTGCGAAAAGTGGTTTTTCAACACTATCACAAGTGCAAAAAGTGTTTTTTCCACACTAATACAAGTGCAAAAGTGGTTTCCTGCACCAACACAAGTGCGAAAAGTGGTTTTTCAACACTATCACAAGTGCAAAAAGTGTTTTTTCTACACTAATATAAGTGCAAAAAGTGTTTTTTCCACACTAATACAAGTGCAAAAAGTGGTTTTTCAACACTAACACAAGTGCGAAAAGTGGTTTTTCCACACTAATACAAGTGCAAAAGTGGTTTCCTGCACCAACACAAGTGTGAAAAGTGGTTTTTCAACAGTAACACAAGTGCGAAAAGTGGTTTTTCAACACTATCACAAGTGCAAAAAGTGTTTTTTCCACACTAATACAAGTGCGAAAAGTGGTTTTTCAACACTAACACAAGTGCGAAAAGTGGTTTTTCCACACTAATACAAGTGCAAAAGTGGTTTCCTGCACCAACACAAGTGTGAAAAGTGGTTTTTCAACACTAACACAAGTGCGAAAAGTGGTATTTCAACACTAACACAAGTGCGAAAAGTGGTTTTTCAACACTAACACAAGTGCGAAAAGTGGTTTTTCAACACTATCACAAGTGCAAAAAGTGTTTTTTCCAGACTAATACAAGTGCAAAAGTGGTTTCCTGCACCAACACAAGTGCGAACAGTGGTTTTTCAACACTAACACAAGTGCGAAAAGTGGTTTTTCAACACTAACACAATTGCGAAAAGTGGTTTTTCAACACTAACACAAGTGCGAAAAGTGGTTTTTTCCACACTAATACAAGTGCAAAAGTGGTTTCCTGCACCAACACAAGTGCGAAAAGTGGTCTTTCAACACTAACACAAGTGCGAAAAGTGGTTTTTCAACACTATCACAAGTGCAAATAGTGTTTTTTCCACACTAATGCAAGCGCAAAAGTGGTTTCCTGCACCAACACAAGTGCAAAAAGTGTTTTTTCAACACTAACACAAGTGCGAAAAGTGGTTTTTCAACAATAACACAAGTGCGAAAAGTGGTTTTTCCACACTAATACAAGTGCAAAAGTGGTTTCCTGCACCAACACAAGTGCGAAAAGTGGTTTTTCAACACTAACACAAGTGCGAAAAGTGGTTTTTCAACACTATCACAAGTGCAAATAGTGTTTTTTCCACACTAATGCAAGCGCAAAAGTGGTTTCCTGCACCAACACAAGTGCGAAAAGTGGTTTTTCAACACTAACCCAAGTGCGAAAAGTGGTTTTTCAACACTATCACAAGTGCAAAAAGTGTTTTTTTCCACACTAATACAAGTGCAAAAGTGGTTTCCTGCACCAACACAAGTGCGAAAAGTGGTTTTTCAACACTAACACAAGTGCGAAAAGTGGTTTTTCAACACTAACACAAGTGCGAAAAGTGGTTTTTCAACACTAACACAAGTGCGAAAAGTGGTTTTTCAACACTAACACAAGTGCGAAAAGTGGTTTTTCCACACTAAAACAAGTGCAAAAGTGGTTTCCTGCACCAACACAAGTCCGAAAAGTGGTTTTTCAACACTAACACAAGTGCGAAAAGTGGTTTTTCCACACTAATACAAGTGCAAAAGTGGTTTCCTGCACCAACACAAGTGCGAAAAGTGGTTTTTCAACACTAACACAAGTGCGAAAAGTGGTTTTTGAACACTAACACAAGTGCGAAAAGTGGTTTTTCCACACTAATACAAGTGAAAAAGTGGTTTCCTGCACCAACACAAGTGCGAAAAGTGGTTTTTCAACACTAACACAAGTGCGAAAAGTGGTTTTTCAACACTATCACAAGTGCAAAAAGTGTTTTTTCCACACTAATACAAGTGCAAAAGTGGTTTCCTGCACCAAGACAAGTGTGAAAAGTGGTTTTTCAACACTAACACAAGTGCGAAAAGTGGTTTTTCAACACTATTACAAGTGCAAAAAGTGTTTTTTCCACACTAATACAAGTGCAAAAGTGGTTTCCTGCACCAACACAAGTCCGAAAAGTGGTTTTTCAACACTAACACAAGTGCAAAAAGTGGTTTTTCAACACTAACACAAGTGCGGAAATTGGTTTTTCAACACTAACACAAGTGTGAAAAGTGGTTTTTCAACACTAACACAAGTGCGAAAAGTGGTTTTTCAACACTAACACAAGTGCAAAAAGTGTTTTTTCCACACTAATACAAGTGCAAAAGTGGTTTCCTGCACCAACAGAAGTACGAAAAGTGGTTTTTCAACACTAACACAAGTGCGAAAAGTGGTTTTTCAACACTAACACAAGTGCGAAAAGTGGTTTTTCCACACTAATACAAGTGCAAAAGTGGTTTCCTGCACCAACACAAGTGCGAAAAGTGGTTTTTCAACACTAACACAAGTGCGAAAAGTGGTTTTTCAACACTATCACAAGTGCAAAAAGTGTTTTTTCTACACTAATACAAGTGCAAAAAGTGTTTTTCCACACTAATACAAGTGCAAAAAGTGGTTTTTCAACACTAACACAAGTGCGAAAAGTGGTTTTTCCACACTAATTAATACAAGTGCAAAAGTGGTTTCCTGCACCAACACAAGTGTGAAAAGTGGTTTTTCAACAGTAACACAAGTGCGAAAAGTGGTTTTTCAACACTATCACAAGTGCAAAAAGTGTTTTTTCCACACTAATACAAGTGCAAAAGTGGTTTCCTGCACCAACACAAATGCGAAAAGTGGTTTCCTTCACTAACACATGTGCGAAAAGTGGGTTTTCAATACTAACACAAGTGCGAAAAGTGTTTTTTCCACACTAATACAAGTGCAAAAGTGGTTTCCTGCACCAACACAAGTGCGAAAAGTGGTTTTTCAACACTAACACAAGTGCGAAAAGTGGTTTTTCAACACTAACACAAGTGCGAAAAGTGGTATTTCAACACTAACACAAGTGCGAAAAGTGGTTTTTCAACACTAACACAAGTGCGAAAAGTGGTTTTTCAACACTATCACAAGTGCAAAAAGTGTTTTTTCCACACTAATACAAGTGCAAAAGTGGTTTCCTGCACCAACACAAGTGCGAAAAGTGGTTTTTCAACACTAACACAAGTGCAAAAAGTGGTTTTTCAACACTAACACAATTGCGAAAAGTGGTTTTTCAACACTAACACAAGTGCGAAAAGTGGTTTTTTCCACACTAATACAAGTGCAAAAGTGGTTTCCTGCACCAACACAAGTGCGAAAAGTGGTCTTTCAACACTAACACAAGTGCGAAAAGTGGTTTTTCAACACTATCACAAGTGCAAATAGTGTTTTTTCCACACTAATGCAAGCGCAAAAGTGGTTTCCTGCACCAACACAAGTGCAAAAAGTGTTTTTTCAACACTAACACAAGTGCGAAAAGTGGTTTTTCAACAATAACACAAGTGCGAAAAGTGGTTTTTCCACACTAATACAAGTGCAAAAGTGGTTTCCTGCACCAACACAAGTGCGAAAAGTGGTTTTTCAACACTAACACAAGTGCGAAAAGTGGTTTTTCAACACTATCACAAGTGCAAATAGTGTTTTTTCCACACTAATGCAAGCGCAAAAGTGGTTTCCTGCACCAACACAAGTGCGAAAAGTGGTTTTTCAACACTAACCCAAGTGCGAAAAGTGGTTTTTCAACACTATCACAAGTGCAAAAAGTGTTTTTTCCACACTAATACAAGTGCAAAAGTGGTTTCCTGCACCAACACAAGTGCGAAAAGTGGTTTTTCAACACTAACACAAGTGCGAAAAGTGGTTTTTCAACACTAACACAAGTGCGAAAAGTGGTTTTTCAACACTAACACAAGTGCGAAAAGTGGTTTTTCAACACTAACACAAGTGCGAAAAGTGGTTTTTCCACACTAAAACAAGTGCAAAAGTGGTTTCCTGCACCAACACAAGTCCGAAAAGTGGTTTTTCAACACTAACACAAGTGCAAAAAGTGGTTTTTCAACACTAACACAATTGCGAAAAGTGGTTTTTCAACACTAACACAAGTGCGAAAAGTGGTTTTTT
This sequence comes from Myxine glutinosa, assembly GCF_964187855.1. Lineage (NCBI taxonomy): Eukaryota > Metazoa > Chordata > Myxini > Myxiniformes > Myxinidae > Myxine > Myxine glutinosa. The sequence continues at coordinate 83,859 of NW_027617900.1, read as the reverse complement.
CCACACTAATACAAGTGCAAAAGTGGTTTCCTGCACCAACACAAGTGCGAAAAGTGGTCTTTCAACATTAACACAAGTGCGAAAAGTGGTTTTTCAACACTATCACAAGTGCAAATAGTGTTTTTTCCACACTAATGCAAGCGCAAAAGTGGTTTCCTGCACCAACACAAGTGCAAAAAGTGTTTTTTCAACACTAACACAAGTGCGAAAAGTGGTTTTTCAACAATAACACAAGTGCGAAAAGTGGTTTTTCCACACTAATACAAGTGCAAAAGTGGTTTCCTGCACCAACACAAGTGCGAAAAGTGGTTTTTCAACACTAACACAAGTGCGAAAAGTGGTTTTTCAACACTATCACAAGTGCAAATAGTGTTTTTTCCACACTAATGCAAGCGCAAAAGTGGTTTCCTGCACCAACACAAGTGCGAAAAGTGGTTTTTCAACACTAACCCAAGTGCGAAAAGTGGTTTTTCAACACTATCACAAGTGCAAAAAGTGTTTTTTCCACACTAATACAAGTGCAAAAGTGGTTTCCTGCACCAACACAAGTGCGAAAAGTGGTTTTTCAACACTAACACAAGTGCGAAAAGTGGTTTTTCAACACTAACACAAGTGCGAAAAGTGGTTTTTCAACACTAACACAAGTGCGAAAAGTGGTTTTTCAACACTAACACAAGTGCGAAAAGTGGTTTTTCCACACTAAAACAAGTGCAAAAGTGGTTTCCTGCACCAACACAAGTCCGAAAAGTGGTTTTTCAACACTAACACAAGTGCGAAAAGTGGTTTTTCCACACTAATACAAGTGCAAAAGTGGTTTCCTGCACCAACACAAGTGCGAAAAGTGGTTTTTCAACACTAACACAAGTGCGAAAAGTGGTTTTTGAACACTAACACAAGTGCGAAAAGTGGTTTTTCCACACTAATACAAGTGAAAAAGTGGTTTCCTGCACCAACACAAGTGCGAAAAGTGGTTTTTCAACACTAACACAAGTGCGAAAAGTGGTTTTTCAACACTATCACAAGTGCAAAAAGTGTTTTTTCCACACTAATACAAGTGCAAAAGTGGTTTCCTGCACCAAGACAAGTGTGAAAAGTGGTTTTTCAACACTAACACAAGTGCGAAAAGTGGTTTTTCAACACTATTACAAGTGCAAAAAGTGTTTTTTCCACACTAATACAAGTGCAAAAGTGGTTTCCTGCACCAACACAAGTCCGAAAAGTGGTTTTTCAACACTAACACAAGTGCAAAAAGTGGTTTTTCAACACTAACACAAGTGCGGAAATTGGTTTTTCAACACTAACACAAGTGCGAAAAGTGGTTTTTCAACACTAACACAAGTGCGAAAAGTGGTTTTTCAACACTAACACAAGTGCAAAAAGTGTTTTTTCCACACTAATACAAGTGCAAAAGTGGTTTCCTGCACCAACAGAAGTACGAAAAGTGGTTTTTCAACACTAACACAAGTGCGAAAAGTGGTTTTTCAACACTAACACAAGTGCGAAAAGTGGTTTTTCCACACTAATACAAGTGCAAAAGTGGTTTCCTGCACCAACACAAGTGCAAAAAGTGTTTTTTCAACACTAACACAAGTGCGAAAAGTGGTTTTTCAACAATAACACAAGTGCGAAAAGTGGTTTTTCCACACTAATACAAGTGCAAAAGTGGTTTCCTGCACCAACACAAGTGCGAAAAGTGGTCTTTCAACACTAACACAAGTGCGAAAAGTGGTTTTTCAACACTATCACAAGTGCAAATAGTGTTTTTTCCACACTAATGCAAGCGCAAAAGTGGTTTCCTGCACCAACACAAGTGCAAAAAGTGTTTTTTCAACACTAACACAAGTGCGAAAAGTGGTTTTTCAACAATAACACAAGTGCGAAAAGTGGTTTTTCCACACTAATACAAGTGCAAAAGTGGTTTCCTGCACCAACACAAGTGCGAAAAGTGGTTTTTCAACACTAACACAAGTGCGAAAAGTGGTTTTTCAACACTATCACAAGTGCAAATAGTGTTTTTTCCACACTAATGCAAGCGCAAAAGTGGTTTCCTGCACCAACACAAGTGCGAAAAGTGGTTTTTCAACACTAACCCAAGTGCGAAAAGTGGTTTTTCAACACTATCACAAGTGCAAAAAGTGTTTTTTCCACACTAATACAAGTGCAAAAGTGGTTTCCTGCACCAACACAAGTGCGAAAAGTGGTTTTTCAACACTAACACAAGTGCGAAAAGTGGTTTTTCAACACTAACACAAGTGCGAAAAGTGGTTTTTCAACACTAACACAAGTGCGAAAAGTGGTTTTTCAACACTAACACAAGTGCGAAAAGTGGTTTTTCCACACTAAAACAAGTGCAAAAGTGGTTTCCTGCACCAACACAAGTCCGAAAAGTGGTTTTTCAACACTAACACAAGTGCAAAAAGTGGTTTTTCAACACTAACACAATTGCGAAAAGTGGTTTTTCAACACTAACACAAGTGCGAAAAGTGGTTTTTTCCACACTAATACAAGTGCAAAAGTGGTTTCCTGCACCAACACAAGTGCGAAAAGTGGTCTTTCAACATTAACACAAGTGCGAAAAGTGGTTTTTCAACACTATCACAAGTGCAAATAGTGTTTTTTCCACACTAATGCAAGCGCAAAAGTGGTTTCCTGCACCAACACAAGTGCAAAAAGTGTTTTTTCAACACTAACACAAGTGCGAAAAGTGGTTTTTCAACAATAACACAAGTGCGAAAAGTGGTTTTTCCACACTAATACAAGTGCAAAAGTGGTTTCCTGCACCAACACAAGTGCGAAAAGTGGTTTTTCAACACTAACACAAGTGCGAAAAGTGGTTTTTCAACACTATCACAAGTGCAAATAGTGTTTTTTCCACACTAATGCAAGCGCAAAAGTGGTTTCCTGCACCAACACAAGTGCGAAAAGTGGTTTTTCAACACTAACCCAAGTGCGAAAAGTGGTTTTTCAACACTATCACAAGTGCAAAAAGTGTTTTTTCCACACTAATACAAGTGCAAAAGTGGTTTCCTGCACCAACACAAGTGCGAAAAGTGGTTTTTCAACACTAACACAAGTGCGAAAAGTGGTTTTTCAACACTAACACAAGTGCGAAAAGTGGTTTTTCAACACTAACACAAGTGCGAAAAGTGGTTTTTCAACACTAACACAAGTGCGAAAAGTGGTTTTTCCACACTAAAACAAGTGCAAAAGTGGTTTCCTGCACCAACACAAGTCCGAAAAGTGGTTTTTCAACACTAACACAAGTGCGAAAAGTGGTTTTTCCACACTAATACAAGTGCAAAAGTGGTTTCCTGCACCAACACAAGTGCGAAAAGTGGTTTTTCAACACTAACACAAGTGCGAAAAGTGGTTTTTGAACACTAACACAAGTGCGAAAAGTGGTTTTTCCACACTAATACAAGTGAAAAAGTGGTTTCCTGCACCAACACAAGTGCGAAAAGTGGTTTTTCAACACTAACACAAGTGCGAAAAGTGGTTTTTCAACACTATCACAAGTGCAAAAAGTGTTTTTTCCACACTAATACAAGTGCAAAAGTGGTTTCCTGCACCAAGACAAGTGTGAAAAGTGGTTTTTCAACACTAACACAAGTGCGAAAAGTGGTTTTTCAACACTATTACAAGTGCAAAAAGTGTTTTTTCCACACTAATACAAGTGCAAAAGTGGTTTCCTGCACCAACACAAGTCCGAAAAGTGGTTTTTCAACACTAACACAAGTGCAAAAAGTGGTTTTTCAACACTAACACAAGTGCGGAAATTGGTTTTTCAACACTAACACAAGTGCGAAAAGTGGTTTTTCAACACTAACACAAGTGCGAAAAGTGGTTTTTCAACACTAACACAAGTGCAAAAAGTGTTTTTTCCACACTAATACAAGTGCAAAAGTGGTTTCCTGCACCAACAGAAGTACGAAAAGTGGTTTTTCAACACTAACACAAGTGCGAAAAGTGGTTTTTCAACACTAACACAAGTGCGAAAAGTGGTTTTTCCACACTAATACAAGTGCAAAAGTGGTTTCCTGCACCAACACAAGTGCAAAAAGTGTTTTTTCAACACTAACACAAGTGCGAAAAGTGGTTTTTCAACAATAACACAAGTGCGAAAAGTGGTTTTTCCACACTAATACAAGTGCAAAAGTGGTTTCCTGCACCAACACAAGTGCGAAAAGTGGTTTTTCAACACTAACACAAGTGCGAAAAGTGGTTTTTCAACACTATCACAAGTGCAAATAGTGTTTTTTCCACACTAATGCAAGCGCAAAAGTGGTTTCCTGCACCAACACAAGTGCGAAAAGTGGTTTTTCAACACTAACCCAAGTGCGAAAAGTGGTTTTTCAACACTATCACAAGTGCAAAAAGTGTTTTTTCCACACTAATACAAGTGCAAAAGTGGTTTCCTGCACCAACACAAGTGCGAAAAGTGGTTTTTCAACACTAACACAAGTGCGAAAAGTGGTTTTTCAACACTAACACAAGTGCGAAAAGTGGTTTTTCAACACTAACACAAGTGCGAAAAGTGGTTTTTCAACACTAACACAAGTGCGAAAAGTGGTTTTTCCACACTAAAACAAGTGCAAAAGTGGTTTCCTGCACCAACACAAGTCCGAAAAGTGGTTTTTCAACACTAACACAAGTGCGAAAAGTGGTTTTTCCACACTAATACAAGTGCAAAAGTGGTTTCCTGCACCAACACAAGTGCGAAAAGTGGTTTTTCAACACTAACACAAGTGCGAAAAGTGGTTTTTGAACACTAACACAAGTGCGAAAAGTGGTTTTTCCACACTAATACAAGTGAAAAAGTGGTTTCCTGCACCAACACAAGTGCGAAAAGTGGTTTTTCAACACTAACACAAGTGCGAAAAGTGGTTTTTCAACACTATCACAAGTGTAAAAAGTGTTTTTTCCACACTAATACAAGTGCAAAAGTGGTTTCCTGCACCAAGACAAGTGTGAAAAGTGGTTTTTCAACACTAACACAAGTGCGAAAAGTGGTTTTTCAACACTATTACAAGTGCAAAAAGTGTTTTTTCCACACTAATACAAGTGCAAAAGTGGTTTCCTGCACCAACACAAGTCCGAAAAGTGGTTTTTCAACACTAACACAAGTGCAAAAAGTGGTTTTTCAACACTAACACAAGTGCGGAAATTGGTTTTTCAACACTAACACAAGTGTGAAAAGTGGTTTTTCAACACTAACGCAAGTGCGAAAAGTGGTTTTTCAACACTAACACAAGTGCAAAAAGTGTTTTTTCCACACTAATACAAGTGCAAAAGTGGTTTCCTGCACCAACAGAAGTACGAAAAGTGGTTTTTCAACACTAACACAAGTGCGAAAAGTGGTTTTTCAACACTAACACAAGTGCGAAAAGTGGTTTTTCCACACTAATACAAGTGCAAAAGTGGTTTCCTGCACCAACACAAGTGCGAAAAGTGGTTTTTCAACACTAACACAAGTGCGAAAAGTGGTTTTTCAACACTATCACAAGTGCAAAAAGTGTTTTTTCTACACTAATACAAGTGCAAAAAGTGTTTTTCCACACTAATACAAGTGCAAAAAGTGGTTTTTCAACACTAACACAAGTGCGAAAAGTGGTTTTTCCACACTAATTAATACAAGTGCAAAAGTGGTTTCCTGCACCAACACAAGTGTGAAAAGTGGTTTTTCAACAGTAACACAAGTGCGAAAAGTGGTTTTTCAACACTATCACAAGTGCAAAAAGTGTTTTTTCCACACTAATACAAGTGCAAAAGTGGTTTCCTGCACCAACACAAATGCGAAAAGTGGTTTCCTTCACTAACACATGTGCGAAAAGTGGGTTTTCAATACTAACACAAGTGCGAAAAGTGTTTTTTCCACACTAATACAAGTGCAAAAGTGGTTTCCTGCACCAACACAAGTGCGAAAAGTGGTTTTTCAACACTAACACAAGTGCGAAAAGTGGTTTTTCAACACTAACACAAGTGCGAAAAGTGGTTTTTCAACACTAACACAAGTGCGAAAAGTGGTTTTTCAACACTATCACAAGTGCAAAAAGTGTTTTTTCCACACTAATACAAGTGCAAAAGTGGTTTCCTGCACCAACACAAGTGCGAAAAGTGGTTTTTCAACACTAACACAAGTGCGAAAAGTGGTTTTTCAACACTAACACAAGTGCGAAAAGTGGTTTTTCAACACTAACACAAGTGCGAAAAGTGGTTTTTCAACACTAACACAAGTGCGAAAAGTGGTTTTTCAACACTAACACAAGTGCGAAAAGTGGTTTTTCCACACTAATACAAGTGCAAAAGTGGTTTCCTGCACCAACACAAGTGCGAAAAGTGGTTTTTCAACACTAACACAAGTGCGAAAAGTGGTTTTTCAACACTAACACAAGTGCGAAAAGTGGTTTTTCCACACTAATACAAGTGCAAAAGTGGTTTCCTGCACCAACACAAGTGCAAAAAGTGTTTTTTCTACACTAATACAAGTGCAAAAAGTGTTTTTTCCACACTAATACAAGTGAAAAAAGTGTTTTTTCCACACTAATACAAGTGCGAAAAGTGGTTTTTCAACACTAACACAAGTGCGAAAAGTGGTTTTTCCGCACTAATACAAGTGCAAAAGTGGTTTCCTGCACCAACACAAGTGCGAAAAGTGGTTTTTCAACACTAACACAAGTGCGAAAAGTGGTTTTTCAACACCAACACAAATGCGAAAAGTGGTTTTTCAACACTAACACAAGTGCGAAAAGTGGTTTTTCAACACTATCACAAGTGCAAAAAGTGTTTTTTCCACACTAATACAAGTGCAAAAGTGGTTTCCTGCACCAACACAAGTGCGAAAAGTGGTTTCCTTCACTAACACATGTGCGAAAAGTGGGTTTTCAATACTAACACAAGTGCGAAAAGTGTTTTTTCCACACTAATACAAGTGCAAAAGTGGTTTCCTGCACCAACACAAGTGCGAAAAGTGGTTTTTCAACACTAACACAAGTGCGAAAAGTGGTTTTTCAACACTAACACAAGTGCGAAAAGTGGTTTTTCAACACTAACACAAGTGCGAAAAGTGGTTTTTCAACACTATCACAAGTGCAAAAAGTGTTTTTTCCACACTAATACAAGTGCAAAAGTGGTTTCCTGCACCAACACAAGTGCGAAAAGTGGTTTTTCAACACTATCACAAGTGCAAAAAGTGTTTTTTCTACACTAATATAAGTGCAAAAAGTGTTTTTTCCACACTAATACAAGTGCAAAAAGTGGTTTTTCAACACTAACACAAGTGCGAAAAGTGGTTTTGCCACACTAATACAAGTGCAAAAGTGGTTTCCTGCACCAACACAAGTGTGAAAAGTGGTTTTTCAACAGTAACACAAGTGCGAAAAGTGGTTTTTCAACACTATCACAAGTGCAAAAAGTGTTTTTTCCACACTAATACAAGTGCGAAAAGTGGTTTTTCAACACTAACACAAGTGCGAAAAGTGGTTTTTCCACACTAATACAAGTGCAAAAGTGGTTTCCTGCACCAACACAAGTGTGAAAAGTGGTTTTTCAACACTAACACAAGTGCGAAAAGTGGTATTTCAACACTAACACAAGTGCGAAAAGTGGTTTTTCAACACTAACACAAGTGCGAAAAGTGGTTTTTCAACACTATCACAAGTGCAAAAAGTGTTTTTTCCACACTAATACAAGTGCAAAAGTGGTTTCCTGCACCAACACAAGTGCGAAAAGTGGTTTTTCAACACTAACACAAGTGCGAAAAGTGGTTTTTCAACACTAACACAATTGCGAAAAGTGGTTTTTCAACACTAACACAAGTGCGAAAAGTGGTTTTTTCCACACTAATACAAGTGCAAAAGTGGTTTCCTGCACCAACACAAGTGCGAAAAGTGGTCTTTCAACACTAACACAAGTGCGAAAAGTGGTTTTTAAACACTATCACAAGTGCAAATAGTGTTTTTTCCACACTAATGCAAGCGCAAAAGTGGTTTCCTGCACCAACACAAGTGCAAAAAGTGTTTTTTCAACACTAACACAAGTGCGAAAAGTGGTTTTTCAACAATAACACAAGTGCGAAAAGTGGTTTTTCCACACTAATACAAGTGCAAAAGTGGTTTCCTGCACCAACACAAGTGCGAAAAGTGGTTTTTCAACACTAACACAAGTGCGAAAAGTGGTTTTTCAACACTATCACAAGTGCAAATAGTGTTTTTTCCACACTAATGCAAGCGCAAAAGTGGTTTCCTGCACCAACACAAGTGCGAAAAGTGGTTTTTCAACACTAACCCAAGTGCGAAAAGTGGTTTTTCAACACTATCACAAGTGCAAAAAGTGTTTTTTCCACACTAATACAAGTGCAAAAGTGGTTTCCTGCACCAACACAAGTGCGAAAAGTGGTTTTTCAACACTAACACAAGTGCGAAAAGTGGTTTTTCAACACTAACACAAGTGCGAAAAGTGGTTTTTCAACACTAACACAAGTGCGAAAAGTGGTTTTTCAACACTAACACAAGTGCGAAAAGTGGTTTTTCCACACTAAAACAAGTGCAAAAGTGGTTTCCTGCACCAACACAAGTCCGAAAAGTGGTTTTTCAACACTAACACAAGTGCGAAAAGTGGTTTTTCCACACTAATACAAGTGCAAAAGTGGTTTCCTGCACCAACACAAGTGCGAAAAGTGTTTTTTCAACACTAACACAAGTGCGAAAAGTGGTTTTTGAACACTAACACAAGTGCGAAAAGTGGTTTTTCCACACTAATACAAGTGAAAAAGTGGTTTCCTGCACCAACACAAGTGCGAAAAGTGGTTTTTCAACACTAACACAAGTGCGAAAAGTGGTTTTTCAACACTATCACAAGTGCAAAAAGTGTTTTTTCCACACTAATACAAGTGCAAAAGTGGTTTCCTGCACCAAGACAAGTGTGAAAAGTGGTTTTTCAACACTAACACAAGTGCGAAAAGTGGTTTTTCAACACTATTACAAGTGCAAAAAGTGTTTTTTCCACACTAATACAAGTGCAAAAGTGGTTTCCTGCACCAACACAAGTCCGAAAAGTGGTTTTTCAACACTAACACAAGTGCAAAAAGTGGTTTTTCAACACTAACACAAGTGCGGAAATTGGTTTTTCAACACTAACACAAGTGCGAAAAGTGGTTTTTCAACACTAACACAAGTGCGAAAAGTGGTTTTTCAACACTAACACAAGTGCAAAAAGTGTTTTTTCCACACTAATACAAATGCAAAAGTGGTTTCCTGCACCAACAGAAGTACGAAAAGTGGTTTTTCAACACTAACACAAGTGCGAAAAGTGGTTTTTCAACACTAACACAAGTGCGAAAAGTGGTTTTTCCACACTAATACAAGTGCAAAAGTGGTTTCCTGCACCAACACAAGTGCGAAAAGTGGTTTTTCAACACTAACACAAGTGCGAAAAGTGGTTTTTCAACACTATCGCAAGTGCAAAAAGTGTTTTTTCCACACTAATACAAGTGCATGAGTGGTTTCCTGCACCAACACAAGTGCGAAAAGTGGTTTTTCAACACTATCACAAGTGCAAAAAGTGTTTTTTCTACACTAATACAAGTGCAAAAAGTGTTTTTCCACACTAATACAAGTGCAAAAAGTGGTTTTTCAACACTAACACAAGTGCGAAAAGTGGTTTTTCCACACTAATTAATACAAGTGCAAAAGTGGTTTCCTGCACCAACACAAGTGTGAAAAGTGGTTTTTCAACAGTAACACAAGTGCGAAAAGTGGTTTTTCAACAATATCACAAGTGCAAAAAGTGTTTTTTCCACACTAATACAAGTGCAAAAGTGGTTTCCTGCACCAACACAAATGCGAAAAGTGGTTTCCTTCACTAACACATGTGCGAAAAGTGGGTTTTCAATACTAACACAAGTGCGAAAAGTGTTTTTTCCACACTAATACAAGTGCAAAAGTGGTTTCCTGCACCAACACAAGTGCGAAAAGTGGTTTTTCAACACTAACACAAGTGCGAAAAGTGGTTTTTCAACACTAACACAAGTGCGAAAAGTGGTTTTTCAACACTAACACAAGTGCGAAAAGTGGTTTTTCAACACTATCACAAGTGCAAAAAGTGTTTTTTCCACACTAATACAAGTGCAAAAGTGGTTTCCTGCACCAACACAAGTGCGAAAAGTGGTTTTTCAACACTATCACAAGTGCAAAAAGTGTTTTTTCTACACTAATACAAGTGCAAAATGTGTTTTTTCCACACTAATACAAGTGCAAAAAGTGGTTTTTCAACACTAACACAAGTGCGAAAAGTGGTTTTTCCACACTAATACAAGTGCAAAAGTGGTTTCCTGCACCAACACAAGTGTGAAAAGTGGTTTTTCAACAGTAACACAAGTGCGAAAAGTGGTTTTTCAACACTATCACAAGTGCAAAAAGTGTTTTTTCCACACTAATACAAGTGCGAAAAGTGGTTTTTCAACACTAACACAAGTGCGAAAAGTGGTTTTTCCACACTAATACAAGTGCAAAAGTGGTTTCCTGCACCAACACAAGTGTGAAAAGTGGTTTTTCAACACTAACACAAGTGCGAAAAGTGGTATTTCAACACTAACACAAGTGCGAAAAGTGGTTTTTCAACACTAACACAAGTGCGAAAAGTGGTTATTCAACACTATCACAAGTGCAAAAAGTGTTTTTTCCACACTAATACAAGTGCAAAAGTGGTTTCCTGCACCAACACAAGTGTGAAAAGTGGTTTTTCAACAGTAACACAAGTGCAAAAAGTGTTTTTTCTACACTAATATAAGTGCAAAAAGTGTTTTTTCCACACTAATACAAGTGCAAAAAGTGGTTTTTCAACACTAACACAAGTGCGAAAAGTGGTTTTGCCACACTAATACAAGTGCAAAAGTGGTTTCCTGCACCAACACAAGTGTGAAAAGTGGTTTTTCAACAGTAACACAAGTGCGAAAAGTGGTTTTTCAACACTATCACAAGTGCAAAAAGTGTTTTTTCCACACTAATACAAGTGCGAAAAGTGGTTTTTCAACACTAACACAAGTGCGAAAAGTGGTTTTTCCACACTAATACAAGTGCAAAAGTGGTTTCCTGCACCAACACAAGTGTGAAAAGTGGTTTTTCAACACTAACACAAGTGCGAAAAGTGGTATTTCAACACTAACACAAGTGCGAAAAGTGGTTTTTCAACACTAACACAAGTGCGAAAAGTGGTTTTTCAACACTATCACAAGTGCAAAAAGTGTTTTTTCCACACTAATACAAGTGCAAAAGTGGTTTCCTGCACCAACACAAGTGCGAAAAGTGGTTTTTCAACACTAACACAAGTGCGAAAAGTGGTTTTTCAACACTAACACAATTGCGAAAAGTGGTTTTTCAACACTAACACAAGTGCGAAAAGTGGTTTTTTCCACACTAATACAAGTGCAAAAGTGGTTTCCTGCACCAACACAAGTGCGAAAAGTGGTCTTTCAACACTAACACAAGTGCGAAAAGTGGTTTTTCAACACTATCACAAGTGCAAATAGTGTTTTTTCCACACTAATGCAAGCGCAAAAGTGGTTTCCTGCACCAACACAAGTGCAAAAAGTGTTTTTTCAACACTAACACAAGTGCGAAAAGTGGTTTTTCAACAATAACACAAGTGCGAAAAGTGGTTTTTCCACACTAATACAAGTGCAAAAGTGGTTTCCTGCACCAACACAAGTGCGAAAAGTGGTTTTTCAACACTAACACAAGTGCGAAAAGTGGTTTTTCAACACTATCACAAGTGCAAATAGTGTTTTTTCCACACTAATGCAAGCGCAAAAGTGGTTTCCTGCACCAACACAAGTGCGAAAAGTGGTTTTTCAACACTAACCCAAGTGCGAAAAGTGTTTTTCAACACTATCACAAGTGCAAAAAGTGTTTTTTCCACACTAATACAAGTGCAAAAGTGGTTTCCTGCACCAACACAAGTGCGAAAAGTGGTTTTTCAACACTAACACAAGTGCGAAAAGTGGTTTTTCAACACTAACACAAGTGCGAAAAGTGGTTTTTCAACACTAACACAAGTGCGAAAAGTGGTTTTTCAACACTAACACAAGTGCGAAAAGTGGTTTTTCCACACTAAAACAAGTGCAAAAGTGGTTTCCTGCACCAACACAAGTCCGAAAAGTGGTTTTTCAACACTAACACAAGTGCGAAAAGTGGTTTTTCCACACTAATACAAGTGCAAAAGTGGTTTCCTGCACCAACACAAGTGCGAAAAGTGGTTTTTCAACACTAACACAAGTGCGAAAAGTGGTTTTTGAACACTAACACAAGTGCGAAAAGTGGTTTTTCCACACTAATACAAGTGAAAAAGTGGTTTCCTGCACCAACACAAGTGCGAAAAGTGGTTTTTCAACACTAACACAAGTGCGAAAAGTGGTTTTTCAACACTATCACAAGTGCAGAAAGTGTTTTTTCCACACTAATACAAGTGCAAAAGTGGTTTCCTGCACCAAGACAAGTGTGAAAAGTGGTTTTTCAACACTAACACAAGTGCGAAAAGTGGTTTTTCAACACTATTACAAGTGCAAAAAGTGTTTTTTCCACACTAATACAAGTGCAAAAGTGGTTTCCTGCACCAACACAAGTCCGAAAAGTGGTTTTTCAACACTAACACAAGTGCAAAAAGTGGTTTTTCAACACTAACACAAGTGCGGAAATTGGTTTTTCAACACTAACACAAGTGCGAAAAGTGGTTTTTCAACACTAACACAAGTGCGAAAAGTGGTTTTTCAACACTAACACAAGTGCAAAAAGTGTTTTTTCCACACTAATACAAATGCAAAAGTGGTTTCCTGCACCAACAGAAGTACGAAAAGTGGTTTTTCAACACTAACACAAGTGCGAAAAGTGGTTTTTCAACACTAACACAAGTGCGAAAAGTGGTTTTTCCACACTAATACAAGTGCAAAAGTGGTTTCCTGCACCAACACAAGTGCGAAAAGTGGTTTTTCAACACTAACACAAGTGCGAAAAGTGGTTTTTCAACACTATCGCAAGTGCAAAAAGTGTTTTTTCCACACTAATACAAGTGCATGAGTGGTTTCCTGCACCAACACAAGTGCGAAAAGTGGTTTTTCAACACTATCACAAGTGCAAAAAGTGTTTTTTCTACACTAATACAAGTGCAAAAAGTGTTTTTCCACACTAATACAAGTGCAAAAAGTGGTTTTTCAACACTAACACAAGTGCGAAAAGTGGTTTTTCCACACTAATTAATACAAGTGCAAAAGTGGTTTCCTGCACCAACACAAGTGTGAAAAGTGGTTTTTCAACAGTAACACAAGTGCGAAAAGTGGTTTTTCAACACTATCACAAGTGCAAAAAGTGTTTTTTCCACACTAATACAAGTGCAAAAGTGGTTTCCTGCACCAACACAAATGCGAAAAGTGGTTTCCTTCACTAACACATGTGCGAAAAGTGGGTTTTCAATACTAACACAAGTGCGAAAAGTGTTTTTTCCACACTAATACAAGTGCAAAAGTGGTTTCCTGCACCAACACAAGTGCGAAAAGTGGTTTTTCAACACTAACACAAGTGCGAAAAGTGGTTTTTCAACACTAACACAAGTGCGAAAAGTGGTTTTTCAACACTAACACAAGTGCGAAAAGTGGTTTTTCAACACTATCACAAGTGCAAAAAGTGTTTTTTCCACACTAATACAAGTGCAAAAGTGGTTTCCTGCACCAACACAAGTGCGAAAAGTGGTTTTTCAACACTATCACAAGTGCAAAAAGTGTTTTTTCTACACTAATACAAGTGCAAAATGTGTTTTTTCCACACTAATACAAGTGCAAAAAGTGGTTTTTCAACACTAACACAAGTGCGAAAAGTGGTTTTTCCACACTAATACAAGTGCAAAAGTGGTTTCCTGCACCAACACAAGTGTGAAAAGTGGTTTTTCAACAGTAACACAAGTGCGAAAAGTGGTTTTTCAACACTATCACAAGTGCAAAAAGTGTTTTTTCCACACTAATACAAGTGCGAAAAGTGGTTTTTCAACACTAACACAAGTGCGAAAAGTGGTTTTTCCACACTAATACAAGTGCAAAAGTGGTTTCCTGCACCAACACAAGTGTGAAAAGTGGTTTTTCAACACTAACACAAGTGCGAAAAGTGGTATTTCAACACTAACACAAGTGCGAAAAGTGGTTTTTCAACACTAACACAAGTGCGAAAAGTGGTTATTCAACACTATCACAAGTGCAAAAAGTGTTTTTTCCACACTAATACAAGTGCAAAAGTGGTTTCCTGCACCAACGCAAGTACGAAAAGTGGTTTTTCAACACTAACACAAGTGCGAAAAGTGGTTTTTCAACACTAACACAATTGCGAAAAGTGGTTTTTCAACACTAACACAAGTGCGAAAAGTGGTTTTTTCCACACTAATACAAGTGCAAAAGTGGTTTCCTGCACCAACACAAGTGCGAAAAGTGGTCTTTCAACACTAACACAAGTGCGAAAAGTGGTTTTTCAACACTAATGCAAGCGCAAAAGTGGTTTCCTGCACCAACACAAGTGCAAAAAGTGGTTTTTCAACACTAACACAAGTGCGAAAAGTGGTTTTTCAACACTATCACAAGTGCAAAAAGTGTTATTTCCACACTAATACAAGTGCAAAAGTGGTTTCCTGCACAAACACAAGTGCGAAAAGTGGTTTTTCAACACTAACACAAGTGCGAAAAGTGGTTTTTCAACACTAACACAAGTGCGAAAAGTGGTTTTTCAACACTAACACAAGTGTGAAAAGTGGTTTTTCAACACTAACACAAGTGCGAAAAGTGGTTTTTCCACACTAAAATAAGTGCAAAAGTGGTTTCCTGCACCAACACAAGTCCGAAAAGTGGTTTTTCAACACTAACACAAGTGCGAAAAGTGGTTTTTCCACACTAATACAAGTGCAAAAGTGGTTTCCTGCACCAACACAAGTGCGAAAAGTGGTTTTTCAACACTAACACAAGTGCGAAAAGTGGTTTTTGAACACTAACACAAGTGCGAAAAGTGGTTTTTCCACACTAATACAAGTGAAAAAGTGGTTTCCTGCACCAACACAAGTGCGAAAAGTGGTTTTTCAACACTAACACAAGTGCGAAAAGTGGTTTTTCAACACTATCACAAGTGCAAAAAGTGTTTTTTCCACACTAATACAAGTGCAAAAGTGGTTTCCTGCACCAAGACAAGTGTGAAAAGTGGTTTTTCAACACTAACACAAGTGCGAAAAGTGGTTTTTCAACACTATTACAAGTGCAAAAAGTGTTTTTTCCACACTAATACAAGTGCAAAAGTGGTTCCCTGCACCAACACAAGTCCAAAAAGTGGTTTTTCAACACTAACACAAGTGCAAAAAGTGGTTTTTCAACACTAACACAAGTGCGGAAAGTGGTTTTTCAACACTAACACAAGTGCGAAAAGTGGTTTTTCAACACTAACACAAGTGCAAAAAGTGTTTTTTCCACACTAATACAAGTGCAAAAGTGGTTTCCTGCACCAACAGAAGTACGAAAAGTGGTTTTTCTACACTAACACAAGTGCGAAAAGTGGTTTTTCAACACTAACACAAGTGCGAAAAGTGGTTTTTCCACACTAATACAAGTGCAAAAGTGGTTTCCTGCACCAACACAAGTGCGAAAAGTGGTTTTTCAACACTAACACAAGTGCGAAAAGAGGTTTTTCAACACTATCGCAAGTGCAAAAAGTGTTTTTTCCACACTAATACAAGTGCATGAGTGGTTTCCTGCACCAACACAAGTGCGAAAAGTGGTTTTTCAACACTATCACAAGTGCAAAAAGTGTTTTTTCTACACTAATACAAGTGCAAAAAGTGTTTTTCCACACTAATACAAGTGCAAAAAGTGGTTTTTCAACACTAACACAAGTGCGAAAAGTGGTTTTTCCACACTAATTAATACAAGTGCAAAACTGGTTTCCTGCACCAACAGAAGTGTGAAAAGTGGTTTTTCAACAGTAACACAAGTGCGAAAAGTGGTTTTTCAACACTATCACAAGTGCAAAAAGTGTTTTTTCCACACTAATACAAGTGCGAAAAGTGATTTTTCAACACTAACACAAGTGCGAAAAGTGGTTTTTCCACACTAATACAAGTGCAAAAGTGGTTTCCTGCACCAACACAAGTGCGAAAAGTGGTTTTTCAACACTAACACAAGTGCGAAAAGTGGCATTTCAACACTAACACAAGTGCGAAAAGTGGTTTTTCAACACTAACACAAGTGCGAAAAGTGGTTTTTCAACACTATCACAAGTGCAAAAAGTGTTTTTTCCACACTAATACAAGTGCAAAAGTGGTTTCCTGCACCAACACAAGTGCGAAAAGTGGTTTTTCAACACTAACACAAGTGCGAAAAGTGGTTTTTCAACACTAACACAAGTGCGAAAAGTGGTTTTTCAACACTAACACAAGTGCGAAAAGTGGTTTTTTCCACACTAATACAAGTGCAAAAGTGGTTTCCTGCACCAACACAAGTGCGAAAAGTGGTCTTTCAACACTAACACAAGTGCGAAAAGTGGTTTTTCAACACTATCACAAGTGCAAATAGTGTTTTTTCCACACTAATGCAAGCGCAAAAGTGGTTTCCTGCACCAACACAAGTGCGAAAAGTGGTTTTTCAACACTAACACAAGTGCGAAAAGTGGTTTTTCAACACTAACACAAGTGCGAAAGTGGTTTTTCCACACTAATACAAGTGCAAAAGTGGTTTCCTGCACCAACACAAGTTCGAAAAGTGGTTTTTCAACACTAACACAAGTGCGAAAAGTGGTTTTTCAACACTATCACAAGTGCAAATAGTGTTTTTTCCACACTAATGCAAGCACAAAAGTGGTTTCCTGCACCAACACAAGTGCGAAAAGTGGTTTTTCAACACTAACCCAAGTGCGAAAAGTGGTTTTTCAACACTATCACAAGTGCAAAAAGTGTTTTTTACACACTAATACAAGTGCAAAAGTGGTTTCCTGCACCAACACAAGTGCGAAAAGTGGTTTTTCAACACTAACACAAGTGCGAAAAGTGGTTTTTCAACACTAACACAAGTGCGAAAAGTGGTTTTTCAACACTAACACAACTGCGAAAAGTGGTTTTTCCACACTAATACAAGTGCAAAAGTGGTTTCCTGCACCAACACAAGCGCGAAAAGTGGTTTTTCAACACTAACACAAGTGCGAAAAGTGTTTTTTCCACATTAAAACAAGTGCAAAACTGGTTTCCTGCACCAACACAAGTGTGAAAAGTGGTTTTTCAACAGTAACACAAGTGCGAAAAGTGGTTTTTCAACACTATCACAAGTGCAAAAAGTGTTTTTTCCACACTAATACAAGTGCGAAAAGTGATTTTTCAACACTAACACAAGTGCGAAAAGTGGTTTTTCCACACTAATACAAGTGCAAAAGTGGTTTCCTGCACCAACACAAGTGCGAAAAGTGGTTTTTCAACACTAACACAAGTGCGAAAAGTGGCATTTCAACACTAACACAAGTGCGAAAAGTGGTTTTTCAACACTAACACAAGTGCGAAAAGTGGTTTTTCAACACTATCACAAGTGCAAAAAGTGTTTTTTCCACACTAATACAAGTGCAAAAGTGGTTTCCTGCACCAACACAAGTGCGAAAAGTGGTTTTTCAACACTAACACAAGTGCGAAAAGTGGTTTTTCAACACTAACACAAGTGCGAAAAGTGGTTTTTCAACACTAACACAAGTGCGAAAAGTGGTTTTTTCCACACTAATACAAGTGCAAAAGTGGTTTCCTGCACCAACACAAGTGCGAAAAGTGGTCTTTCAACACTAACACAAGTGCGAAAAGTGGTTTTTCAACACTATCACAAGTGCAAATAGTGTTTTTTCCACACTAATGCAAGCGCAAAAGTGGTTTCCTGCACCAACACAAGTGCGAAAAGTGGTTTTTCAACACTAACACAAGTGCGAAAAGTGGTTTTTCAACACTAACACAAGTGCGAAAGTGGTTTTTCCACACTAATACAAGTGCAAAAGTGGTTTCCTGCACCAACACAAGTTCGAAAAGTGGTTTTTCAACACTAACACAAGTGCGAAAAGTGGTTTTTCAACACTATCACAAGTGCAAATAGTGTTTTTTCCACACTAATGCAAGCACAAAAGTGGTTTCCTGCACCAACACAAGTGCGAAAAGTGGTTTTTCAACACTAACCCAAGTGCGAAAAGTGGTTTTTCAACACTATCACAAGTGCAAAAAGTGTTTTTTACACACTAATACAAGTGCAAAAGTGGTTTCCTGCACCAACACAAGTGCGAAAAGTGGTTTTTCAACACTAACACAAGTGCGAAAAGTGGTTTTTCAACACTAACACAAGTGCGAAAAGTGGTTTTTCAACACTAACACAAGTGCGAAATGTGGTTTTTCCACACTAATACAAGTGCAAAAGTGGTTTCCTGCACCAACACAAGCGCGAAAAGTGGTTTTTCAACACTAACACAAGTGCGAAAAGTGGTTTTTCCACATTAAAACAAGTGCAAAAGTGGTTTCCTGCACCAACACAAGTCCGAAAAGTGGTTTTTCAACACTAACACAAGTGCGAAAAGTGGTTTTTCCACACTAATACAAGTGCAAAAGTGGTTTCCTGCACCAACACAAGTACGAAAAGTGGTTTTTCAACACTAACACAAGTGCGAAAAGTGGTTTTTCAACACTAACACAAGTGCGAAAAGTGGTTTTTCCACACTAATACAAGTGAAAAAGTGGTTCCCTGCACCAACACAAGTGCGAAAAGTGGTTTTTCAACACTAACACAAGTGCGAAAAGTGGTTTTTCAACACTATCACAAGTGCAAAAAGTGTTTTTTCCACACTAATACAAGTGCAAAAGTGGTTTCCTGCACCAACACAAGTGTGAAAAGTGGTTTTTCAACACTAACACAAGTGCGAAAAGTGGTTTTTCAACACTATCACAAGTGCAACAAAGTGTTTTTTCCACACTAATACAAGTGCAAAAGTGGTTTCCTGCACCAACACAAGTCCGAAAAGTGGTTTTTCAACACTAACACAAGTGCAAAAAGTGGTTTTTCAACACTAACACAAGTGCGAAAAGTGGTTTTTCAACACTAACACAAGTGCGAAAAGTGGTTTTTCAACACTAACACAAGTGCGAAAAGTGGTTTTTCAACACTAACACAAGTGCAAAAAGTGTTTTTTCCACACTAATACAAGTGCAAAAGTGGTTTCCTGCACCAACAGAAGTACGAAAAGTGGTTTTTCAACACTAACACAAGTGCGAAAAGTGGTTTTTCAACACTAACACAAGTGCGAAAAGTGGTTTTTCCACACTAATACAAGTGCAAAAGTGGTTTCCTGCACCAACACAAGTGCGAAAAGTGGTTTTTCAACACTAACACAAGTGCGAAAAGTGGTTTTTCAACACTATCGCAAGTGCAAAAAGTGTTTTTTCCACACTAATACAAGTGCAAAAGTGGTTTCCTGCACCAAAACAAGTGCGAAAAGTGGTTTTTCAACACTATCACAAGTGCAAAAAGTGTTTTTTCTACACTAATACAAGTGCAAAAAGTGTTTTTTCCACACTAATACAAGTGCAAAAAGTGGTTTTTCAACACTAACACAAGTGTGAAAAGTGGTTTTTCCACACTAATACAAGTGCAAAAGTGGTTTCCTGCACCAACACAAGTGCGAAAAGTGGTTTTTCAACACTAACACAAGTGCGAAAAGTGGTTTTTCAACACTATCACAAGTGCAAATAGTGTTTTTTCCACACTAATGCAAGCGCAAAAGTGGTTTCCTGCACCAACACAAGTGCGAAAAGTGGTTTTTCAACACTAACCCAAGTGCGAAAAGTGGTTTTTCAACACTATCACAAGTGCAAAAAGTGTTTTTTCCACACTAATACAAGTGCAAAAGTGGTTTCCTGCACAAACACAAGTGCGAAAAGTGGTTTTTCAACACTAACACAAGTGCGAAAAGTGGTTTTTCAACACTAACACAAGTGCGAAAAGTGGTTTTTCAACACTAACACAAGTGCGAAAAGTGGTTTTTCAACACTAACACAAGTGCGAAAAGTGGTTTTTCCACACTAAAACAAGTGCAAAAGTGGTTTCCTGCACCAACACAAGTCCGAAAAGTGGTTTTTCAACACTAACACAAGTGCGAAAAGTGGTTTTTCCACACTAATACAAGTGCAAAAGTGGTTTCCTGCACCAACACAAGTGCGAAAAGTGGTTTTTCAACACTAACACAAGTGCGAAAAGTGGTTTTTGAACACTAACACAAGTGCGAAAAGTGGTTTTTCCACACTAATACAAGTGAAAAAGTGGTTTCCTGCACCAACACAAGTGCGAAAAGTGGTTTTTCAACACTAACACAAGTGCGAAAAGTGGTTTTTCAACACTATCACAAGTGCAAAAAGTGTTTTTTCCACACTAATACAAGTGCAAAAGTGGTTTCCTGCACCAAGACAAGTGTGAAAAGTGGTTTTTCAACACTAACACAAGTGCGAAAAGTGGTTTTTCAACACTATTACAAGTGCAAAAAGTGTTTTTTCCACACTAATACAAGTGCAAAAGTGGTTCCCTGCACCAACACAAGTCCAAAAAGTGGTTTTTCAACACTAACACAAGTGCAAAAAGTGGTTTTTCAACACTAACACAAGTGCGGAAAGTGGTTTTTCAACACTAACACAAGTGCGAAAAGTGGTTTTTCAACACTAACACAAGTGCGAAAAGTGGTTTTTCAACACTAACACAAGTGCAAAAAGTGTTTATTCCACACTAATACAAGTGCAAAAGTGGTTTCCTGCACCAACAGAAGTACGAAAAGTGGTTTTTCTACACTAACACAAGTGCGAAAAGTGGTTTTTCAACACGAACACAAGTGCGAAAAGTGGTTTTTCCACACTAATACAAGTGCAAAGGTGGTTTCCTGCACCAACACAAGTGCGAAAAGTGGTTTTTCAACACTAACACAAGTGCGAAAAGAGGTTTTTCAACACTATCGCAAGTGCAAAAAGTGTTTTTTCCACACTAATACAAGTGCATGAGTGGTTTCCTGCACCAACACAAGTGCGAAAAGTGGTTTTTCAACACTATCACAAGTGCAAAAAGTGTTTTTTCTACACTAATACAAGTGCAAAAAGTGTTTTTCCACACTAATACAAGTGCAAAAAGTGGTTTTTCAACACTAACACAAGTGCGAAAAGTGGTTTTTCCACACTAATTAATACAAGTGCAAAACTGGTTTCCTGCACCAACACAAGTGTGAAAAGTGGTTTTTCAACAGTAACACAAGTGCGAAAAGTGGTTTTTCAACACTATCACAAGTGCAAAAAGTGTTTTTTCCACACTAATACAAGTGCGAAAAGTGATTTTTCAACACTAACACAAGTGCGAAAAGTGGTTTTTCCACACTAATACAAGTGCAAAAGTGGTTTCCTGCACCAACACAAGTGCGAAAAGTGGTTTTTCAACACTAACACAAGTGCGAAAAGTGGCATTTCAACACTAACACAAGTGCGAAAAGTGGTTTTTCAACACTAACACAAGTGCGAAAAGTGGTTTTTCAACACTATCACAAGTGCAAAAAGTGTTTTTTCCACACTAATACAAGTGCAAAAGTGGTTTCCTGCACCAACACAAGTGCGAAAAGTGGTTTTTCAACACTAACACAAGTGCGAAAAGTGGTTTTTCAACACTAACACAAGTGCAAAAGTGGTTTCCTGCACCAACACAAGTGCGAAAAGTGGTTTTTCAACACTAACACAAGTGCGAAAAGTGGCATTTCAACACTAACACAAGTGCGAAAAGTGGTTTTTCAACACTAACACAAGTGCGAAAAGTGGTTTTTCAACACTATCACAAGTGCAAAAAGTGTTTTTTCCACACTAATACAAGTGCAAAAGTGGTTTCCTGCACCAACACAAGTGCGAAAAGTGGTTTTTCAACACTAACACAAGTGCGAAAAGTGGTTTTTCAACACTAACACAAGTGCGAAAAGTGGTTTTTCAACACTAACACAAGTGCGAAAAGTGGTTTTTTCCACACTAATACAAGTGCAAAAGTGGTTTCCTGCACCAACACAAGTGCGAAAAGTGGTCTTTCAACACTAACACAAGTGCGAAAAGTGGTTTTTCAACACTATCACAAGTGCAAATAGTGTTTTTTCCACACTAATGCAAGCGCAAAAGTGGTTTCCTGCACCAACACAAGTGCGAAAAGTGGTTTTTCAACACTAACACAAGTGCGAAAAGTGGTTTTTCAACACTAACACAAGTGCGAAAGTGGTTTTTCCACACTAATACAAGTGCAAAAGTGGTTTCCTGCACCAACACAAGTTCGAAAAGTGGTTTTTCAACACTAACACAAGTGCGAAAAGTGGTTTTTCAACACTATCACAAGTGCAAATAGTGTTTTTTCCACACTAATGCAAGCACAAAAGTGGTTTCCTGCACCAACACAAGTGCGAAAAGTGGTTTTTCAACACTAACCCAAGTGCGAAAAGTGGTTTTTCAACACTATCACAAGTGCAAAAAGTGTTTTTTACACACTAATACAAGTGCAAAAGTGGTTTCCTGCACCAACACAAGTGCGAAAAGTGGTTTTTCAACACTAACACAAGTGCGAAAAGTGGTTTTTCAACACTAACACAAGTGCGAAAAGTGGTTTTTCAACACTAACACAAGTGCGAAAAGTGGTTTTTCCACACTAATACAAGTGCAAAAGTGGTTTCCTGCACCAACACAAGCGCGAAAAGTGGTTTTTCAACACTAACACAAGTGCGAAAAGTGGTTTTTCCACATTAAAACAAGTGCAAAAGTGGTTTCCTGCACCAACACAAGTCCGAAAAGTGGTTTTTCAACACTAACACAAGTGCGAAAAGTGGTTTTTCCACACTAATACAAGTGCAAAAGTGGTTTCCTGCACCAACACAAGTACGAAAAGTGGTTTTTCAACACTAACACAAGTGCGAAAAGTGGTTTTTCAACACTAACACAAGTGCGAAAAGTGGTTTTTCCACACTAATACAAGTGAAAAAGTGGTTCCCTGCACCAACACAAGTGCGAAAAGTGGTTTTTCAACACTAACACAAGTGCGAAAAGTGGTTTTTCAACACTATCACAAGTGCAAAAAGTGTTTTTTCCACACTAATACAAGTGCAAAAGTGGTTTCCTGCACCAACACAAGTGTGAAAAGTGGTTTTTCAACACTAACACAAGTGCGAAAAGTGGTTTTTCAACACTATCACAAGTGCAACAAAGTGTTTTTTCCACACTAATACAAGTGCAAAAGTGGTTTCCTGCACCAACACAAGTCCGAAAAGTGGTTTTTCAACACTAACACAAGTGCAAAAAGTGGTTTTTCAACACTAACACAAGTGCGAAAAGTGGTTTTTCAACACTAACACAAGTGCGAAAAGTGGTTTTTCAACACTAACACAAGTGCGAAAAGTGGTTTTTCAACACTAACACAAGTGCAAAAAGTGTTTTTTCCACACTAATACAAGTGCAAAAGTGGTTTCCTGCACCAACAGAAGTACGAAAAGTGGTTTTTCAACACTAACACAAGTGCGAAAAGTGGTTTTTCAACACTAACACAAGTGCGAAAAGTGGTTTTTCCACACTAATACAAGTGCAAAAGTGGTTTCCTGCACCAACACAAGTGCGAAAAGTGGTTTTTCAACACTAACACAAGTGCGAAAAGTGGTTTTTCAACACTATCGCAAGTGCAAAAAGTGTTTTTTCCACACTAATACAAGTGCAAAAGTGGTTTCCTGCACCAAAACAAGTGCGAAAAGTGGTTTTTCAACACTATCACAAGTGCAAAAAGTGTTTTTTCTACACTAATACAAGTGCAAAAAGTGTTTTTTCCACACTAATACAAGTGCAAAAAGTGGTTTTTCAACACTAACACAAGTGTGAAAAGTGGTTTTTCCACACTAATACAAGTGCAAAAGTGGTTTCCTGCACCAACACAAGTGCGAAAAGTGGTTTTTCAACACTAACACAAGTGCGAAAAGTGGTTTTTCAACACTATCACAAGTGCAAATAGTGTTTTTTCCACACTAATGCAAGCGCAAAAGTGGTTTCCTGCACCAACACAAGTGCGAAAAGTGGTTTTTCAACACTAACCCAAGTGCGAAAAGTGTTTTTCAACACTATCACAAGTGCAAAAAGTGTTTTTTCCACACTAATACAAGTGCAAAAGTGGTTTCCTGCACAAACACAAGTGCGAAAAGTGGTTTTTCAACACTAACACAAGTGCGAAAAGTGGTTTTTCAACACTAACACAAGTGCGAAAAGTGGTTTTTCAACACTAACACAAGTGCGAAAAGTGTTTTTCAACACTAACACAAGTGCGAAAAGTGGTTTTTCCACACTAAAACAAGTGCAAAAGTGGTTTCCTGCACCAACACAAGTCCGAAAAGTGGTTTTTCAACACTAACACAAGTGCGAAAAGTGGTTTTTCCACACTAATACAAGTGCAAAAGTGGTTTCCTGCACCAACACAAGTGCGAAAAGTGGTTTTTTCAACACTAACACAAGTGCGAAAAGTGGTTTTTGAACACTAACACAAGTGCGAAAAGTGGTTTTTCCACACTAATACAAGTGAAAAAGTGGTTTCCTGCACCAACACAAGTGCGAAAAGTGGTTTTTCAACACTAACACAAGTGCGAAAAGTGGTTTTTCAACACTATCACAAGTGCAAAAAGTGTTTTTTCCACACTAATACAAGTGCAAAAGTGGTTTCCTGCACCAAGACAAGTGTGAAAAGTGGTTTTTCAACACTAACACAAGTGCGAAAAGTGGTTTTTCAACACTATTACAAGTGCAAAAAGTGTTTTTTCCACACTAATACAAGTGCAAAAGTGGTTCCCTGCACCAACACAAGTCCAAAAAGTGGTTTTTCAACACTAACACAAGTGCAAAAAGTGGTTTTTCAACACTAACACAAGTGCGGAAAGTGGTTTTTCAACACTAACACAAGTGCGAAAAGTGGTTTTTCAACACTAACACAAGTGCGAAAAGTGGTTTTTCAACACTAACACAAGTGCAAAAAGTGTTTATTCCACACTAATACAAGTGCAAAAGTGGTTTCCTGCACCAACAGAAGTACGAAAAGTGGTTTTTCTACACTAACACAAGTGCGAAAAGTGGTTTTTCAACACGAACACAAGTGTGAAAAGTGGTTTTTCCACACTAATACAAGTGCAAAGGTGGTTTCCTGCACCAACACAAGTGCGAAAAGTGGTTTTTCAACACTAACACAAGTGCGAAAAGAGGTTTTTCAACACTATCGCAAGTGCAAAAAGTGTTTTTTCCACACTAATACAAGTGCATGAGTGGTTTCCTGCACCAACACAAGTGCGAAAAGTGGTTTTTCAACACTATCACAAGTGCAAAAAGTGTTTTTTCTACACTAATACAAGTGCAAAAAGTGTTTTTCCACACTAATACAAGTGCAAAAAGTGGTTTTTCAACACTAACACAAGTGACGAAAAAAAAAAGTGGTTTTTCCACACTAATTAATACAAGTGCAAAACTGGTTTCCTGCACCAACACAAGTGTGAAAAGTGGTTTTTCAACAGTAACACAAGTGCGAAAAGTGGTTTTTCAACACTATCACAAGTGCAAAAGTGTTTTTTCCACACTAATACAAGTGCGAAAAGTGATTTTTCAACACTAACACAAGTGCGAAAAGTGGTTTTTCCACACTAATACAAGTGCAAAAGTGGTTTCCTGCACCAACACATGTGCGAAAAGTGGTTTTTCAACACTAACACAAGTGCGAAAAGTGGCATTTCAACACTAACACAAGTGCGAAAAGTGGTTTTTCAACACTAACACAAGTGCGAAAAGTGGTTTTTCAACACTATCACAAGTGCAAAAAGTGTTTTTCCACACTAATACAAGTGCAAAAGTGGTTTCCTGCACCAACACAAGTGCGAAAAGTGGTTTTTCAACACTAACACAAGTGCGAAAAGTGGTTTTTCAACACTAACACAAGTGCGAAAAGTGGTTTTTTCAACACTAACACAAGTGCGAAAAGTGGTTTTTTCCACACTAATACAAGTGCAAAAGTGGTTTCCTGCACCAACACAAGTGCGAAAAGTGGTCTTTCAACACTAACACAAGTGCGAAAAGTGGTTTTCAACACTATCACAAGTGCAAATAGTGTTTTTTCCACACTAATGCAAGCGCAAAAGTGGTTTCCTGCACCAACACAAGTGCGAAAAGTGGTTTTTCAACACTAACACAAGTGCGAAAAGTGGTTTTTCAACACTAACACAAGTGCGAAAGTGGTTTTTCCACACTAATACAAGTGCAAAAGTGGTTTCCTGCACCAACACAAGTTCGAAAAGTGGTTTTTCAACACTAACACAAGTGCGAAAAGTGGTTTTTCAACACTATCACAAGTGCAAATAGTGTTTTTTCCACACTAATGCAAGCACAAAAGTGGTTTCCTGCACCAACACAAGTGCGAAAAGTGGTTTTTCAACACTAACCCAAGTGCGAAAAGTGGTTTTTCAACACTATCACAAGTGCAAAAAGTGTTTTTTACACACTAATACAAGTGCAAAAGTGGTTTCCTGCACCAACACAAGTGCGAAAAGTGGTTTCACTAACACAAGTGCGAAAAGTGGTTTTTCAACACTAACACAAGTGCGAAAAGTGGTTTTTCAACACTAACACAAGTGCGAAAAGTGGTTTTTCCACACTAATACAAGTGCAAAAGTGGTTTCCTGCACCAACACAAGCGCGAAAAGTGGTTTTTCAACACTAACACAAGTGCGAAAAGTGGTTTTTCCACATTAAAACAAGTGCAAAACTGGTTTCCTGCACCAACACAAGTGTGAAAAGTGGTTTTTCAACAGTAACACAAGTGCGAAAAGTGGTTTTTCAACACTATCACAAGTGCAAAAAGTGTTTTTTCCACACTAATACAAGTGCGAAAAGTGATTTTTCAACACTAACACAAGTGCGAAAAGTGGTTTTTCCACACTAATACAAGTGCAAAAAGTGGTTTCCTGCACCAACACAAGTGCGAAAAGTGGTTTTTCAACACTAACACAAGTGCGAAAAGTGGCATTTCAACACTAACACAAGTGCGAAAAGTGGTTTTTCAACACTAACACAAGTGCGAAAAGTGGTTTTTCAACACTATCACAAGTGCAAAAAGTGTTTTTTCCACACTAATACAAGTGCAAAAGTGGTTTCCTGCACCAACACAAGTGCGAAAAGTGGTTTTTCAACACTAACACAAGTGCGAAAAGTGGTTTTTCAACACTAACACAAGTGCGAAAAGTGGTTTTTCAACACTAACACAAGTGCGAAAAGTGGTTTTTTCCACACTAATACAAGTGCAAAAGTGGTTTCCTGCACCAACACAAGTGCGAAAAGTGGTCTTTCAACACTAACACAAGTGTGAAAAGTGGTTTTTCAACACTATCACAAGTGCAAATAGTGTTTTTTCCACACTAATGCAAGCGCAAAAGTGGTTTCCTGCACCAACACAAGTGCGAAAAGTGGTTTTTCAACACTAACACAAGTGCGAAAAGTGGTTTTTCAACACTAACACAAGTGCGAAAGTGGTTTTTCCACACTAATACAAGTGCAAAAGTGGTTTCCTGCACCAACACAAGTTCGAAAAGTGGTTTTTCAACACTAACACAAGTGCGAAAAGTGGTTTTTCAACACTATCACAAGTGCAAATAGTGTTTTTTCCACACTAATGCAAGCACAAAAGTGGTTTCCTGCACCAACACAAGTGCGAAAAGTGGTTTTTCAACACTAACCCAAGTGCGAAAAGTGGTTTTTCAACACTATCACAAGTGCAAAAAGTGTTTTTTACACACTAATACAAGTGCAAAAGTGGTTTCCTGCACCAACACAAGTGCGAAAAGTGGTTTTTCAACACTAACACAAGTGCGAAAAGTGGTTTTTCAACACTAACACAAGTGCGAAAAGTGGTTTTTCAACACTAACACAAGTGCGAAAAGTGGTTTTTCCACACTAATACAAGTGCAAAAGTGGTTTCCTGCACCAACACAAGCGCGAAAAGTGGTTTTTCAACACTAACACAAGTGCGAAAAGTGGTTTTTTCCACATTAAAACAAGTGCAAAAGTGGTTTCCTGCACCAACACAAGTCCGAAAAGTGGTTTTTCAACACTAACACAAGTGCGAAAAGTGGTTTTTCCACACTAACACAAGTGCAAAAGTGGTTTCCTGCACCAACACAAGTGCGAAAAGTGGTTTTTCAACACTAACACAAGTGCGAAAAGTGGTTTTTCAACACTAACACAAGTGCGAAAAGTGGTTTTTCCACACTAATACAAGTGAAAAAGTGGTTTCCTGCACCAACACAAGTGCGAAAAGTGGTTTTTCAACACTTACACAAGTGCGAAAAGTGGTTTTTCAACACTATCACAAGTGCAAAAAGTGTTTTTTCCACACTAATACAAGTGCAAAAGTGGTTTCCTGCACCAACACAAGTGTGAAAAGTGGTTTTTCAACACTAACACAAGTGCGAAAAGTGGTTTTTCAACACTATCACAAGTGCAACAAAGTGTTTTTTCCACACTAATACAAGTGCAAAAGTGGTTTCCTGCACCAACACAAGTGCGAAAAGTGGTTTTTCAACACTAACACAAGTGCGAAAAGTGGTTTTTCAACACTAACACAAGTGCGAAAAGTGGTTTTTCAACACTAACACAAGTGCGAAAAGTGGTTTTTCCACACTAATACAAGTGCAAAAGTGGTTTCCTGCACCAACACAAGCGCGAAAAGTGGTTTTTCAACACTAACACAAGTGCGAAAAGTGGTTTTTCCACATTAAAACAAGTGCAAAACTGGTTTCCTGCACCAACACAAGTGTGAAAAGTGGTTTTTCAACAGTAACACAAGTGCGAAAAGTGGTTTTTCAACACTATCACAAGTGCAAAAAGTGTTTTTTCCACACTAATACAAGTGCGAAAAGTGATTTTTCAACACTAACACAAGTGCGAAAAGTGGTTTTTCCACACTAATACAAGTGCAAAAGTGGTTTCCTGCACCAACACAAGTGCGAAAAGTGGTTTTTCAACACTAACACAAGTGCGAAAAGTGGCATTTCAACACTAACACAAGTGCGAAAAGTGGTTTTTCAACACTAACACAAGTGCGAAAAGTGGTTTTTCAACACTATCACAAGTGCAAAAAGTGTTTTTTCCACACTAATACAAGTGCAAAAGTGGTTTCCTGCACCAACACAAGTGCGAAAAGTGGTTTTTCAACACTAACACAAGTGCGAAAAGTGGTTTTTCAACACTAACACAAGTGCGAAAAGTGGTTTTTCAACACTAACACAAGTGCGAAAAGTGGTTTTTTCCACACTAATACAAGTGCAAAAGTGGTTTCCTGCACCAACACAAGTGCGAAAAGTGGTCTTTCAACACTAACACAAGTGCGAAAAGTGGTTTTTCAACACTATCACAAGTGCAAATAGTGTTTTTTCCACACTAATGCAAGCGCAAAAGTGGTTTCCTGCACCAACACAAGTGCGAAAAGTGGTTTTTCAACACTAACACAAGTGCGAAAAGTGGTTTTTCAACACTAACACAAGTGCGAAAGTGGTTTTTCCACACTAATACAAGTGCAAAAGTGGTTTCCTGCACCAACACAAGTTCGAAAAGTGGTTTTTCAACACTAACACAAGTGCGAAAAGTGGTTTTTCAACACTATCACAAGTGCAAATAGTGTTTTTTCCACACTAATGCAAGCACAAAAGTGGTTTCCTGCACCAACACAAGTGCGAAAAGTGGTTTTTCAACACTAACCCAAGTGCGAAAAGTGGTTTTTCAACACTATCACAAGTGCAAAAAGTGTTTTTTACACACTAATACAAGTGCAAAAGTGGTTTCCTGCACCAACACAAGTGCGAAAAGTGGTTTTTCAACACTAACACAAGTGCGAAAAGTGGTTTTTCAACACTAACACAAGTGCGAAAAGTGGTTTTTCAACACTAACACAAGTGCGAAAAGTGGTTTTTCCACACTAATACAAGTGCAAAAGTGGTTTCCTGCACCAACACAAGCGCGAAAAGTGGTTTTTCAACACTAACACAAGTGCGAAAAGTGGTTTTTCCACATTAAAACAAGTGCAAAAGTGGTTTCCTGCACCAACACAAGTCCGAAAAGTGGTTTTTCAACACTAACACAAGTGCGAAAAGTGGTTTTTCCACACTAACACAAGTGCAAAAGTGGTTTCCTGCACCAACACAAGTGCGAAAAGTGGTTTTTCAACACTAACACAAGTGCGAAAAGTGGTTTTTCAACACTAACACAAGTGCGAAAAGTGGTTTTTCCACACTAATACAAGTGAAAAAGTGGTTTCCTGCACCAACACAAGTGCGAAAAGTGGTTTTTCAACACTTACACAAGTGCGAAAAGTGGTTTTTCAACACTATCACAAGTGCAAAAAGTGTTTTTTCCACACTAATACAAGTGCAAAAGTGGTTTCCTGCACCAACACAAGTGTGAAAAGTGGTTTTTCAACACTAACACAAGTGCGAAAAGTGGTTTTTCAACACTATCACAAGTGCAACAAAGTGTTTTTTCCACACTAATACAAGTGCAAAAGTGGTTTCCTGCACCAACACAAGTCCGAAAAGTGGTTTTTCAACACTAACACAAGTGCAAAAAGTGGTTTTTCAACACTAACACAAGTGCGAAAAGTGGTTTTTCAACACTAACACAAGTGCGAAAAGTGGTTTTTCAACACTAACACAAGTGCGAAAAGTGGTTTTTCAACACTAACACAAGTGCAAAAAGTGTTTTTTCCACACTAATACAAGTGCAAAAGTGGTTTCCTGCACCAACAGAAGTACGAAAAGTGGTTTTTCAACACTAACACAAGTGCGAAAAGTGGTTTTTCAACACTAACACAAGTGCGAAAAGTGGTTTTTCCACACTAATACAAGTGCAAAAGTGGTTTCCTGCACCAACACAAGTGCGAAAAGTGGTTTTTCAACACTAACACAAGTGCGAAAAGTGGTTTTTCAACACTATCGCAAGTGCAAAAAGTGTTTTTTCCACACTAATACAAGTGCAAAAGTGGTTTCCTGCACCAAAACAAGTGCGAAAAGTGGTTTTTCAACACTATCACAAGTGCAAAAAGTGTTTTTTCTACACTAATACAAGTGCAAAAAGTGTTTTTTCCACACTAATACAAGTGCAAAAAGTGGTTTTTCAACACTAACACAAGTGTGAAAAGTGGTTTTTCCACACTAATTAATACAAGTGCAAAAGTGGTTTCCTGCACCAACACAAGTGTGAAAAGTGGTTTTTCAACAGTAACACAAGTGCGAAAAGTG
The DNA here is from genome assembly GCF_964187855.1 of Myxine glutinosa. Taxonomy (NCBI): domain Eukaryota; kingdom Metazoa; phylum Chordata; class Myxini; order Myxiniformes; family Myxinidae; genus Myxine; species Myxine glutinosa. Next base: position 52,495 of record NW_027617900.1, on the reverse strand, counting down.
GTTTTTCAACACTATCACAAGTGCAAAAAGTGTTTTTTCCACACTAATACAAGTGCGAAAAGTGGTTTTTCAACACTAACACAAGTGCGAAAAGTGGTTTTTCCACACTAATACAAGTGCAAAAGTGGTTTCCTGCACCAACACAAGTGCGAAAAGTGGTTTTTCAACACTAACACAAGTGCGAAAAGTGGCATTTCAACACTAACACAAGTGCGAAAAGTGGTTTTTCAACACTAACACAAGTGCGAAAAGTGGTTTTTCAACACTATCACAAGTGCAAAAAGTGTTTTTTCCACACTAATACAAGTGCAAAAGTGGTTTCCTGCACCAACACAAGTGCGAAAAGTGGTTTTTCAACACTAACACAAGTGCGAAAAGTGGTTTTTCAACACTAACACAAGTGCGAAAAGTGGTTTTTCAACACTAACACAAGTGCGAAAAGTGGTTTTTTCCACACTAATACAAGTGCAAAAGTAGTTTCCTGCACCAACACAAGTGCGAAAAGTGGTCTTTCAACACTAACACAAGTGCAAAAAGTGGTTTTTCAACACTATCACAAGTGCAAATAGTGTTTTTTCCACACTAATGCAAGCGCAAAAGTGGTTTCCTGCACCAACACAAGTGCGAAAAGTGGTTTTTCAACACTAACACAAGTGCGAAAAGTGGTTTTTCAACACTAACACAAGTGCAAAGTGGTTTCCTGCACCAACACAAGTGCGAAAAGTGGTTTTTCAACACTATCACAAGTGCGAAAAGTGTTTTTTCCACACTAATACAAGTGCAAAAGTGGTTTCCTGCACCAACACAAGTGCGAAAAGTGGTTTTTCAACACTAACACAAGTGCGAAAAGTGGTTTTTCAACACTAACACAAGTGCGAAAAGTGGTTTTTTCAACACTATCACAAGTGCAAAAAGTGTTTTTTCCACACTAATACAAGTGCAAAAGTGGTTTCCTGCACCAACACAAGTGCGAAAAGTGGTTTTTCAACACTAACACAAGTATGAAAAGTGGTTTTTTCAACACTAACACAAGTGCGAGAAGTGGTTTTGCCACACTAATACAAGTGCAAAGTGGTTTCCTGCACCAACACAAGTGCGAAAAGTGGTTTTTCAACACTAACACAAGTGCGAAAAGTGGTTTTTCAACACTATCACAAGTGCAAAAAGTGTTTTTTCCACACTGATACAAGTGCAAAAGTGGTTTCCTGCACCAACACAAGTGCGAAAAGTGGTTTTTCAACACTAACACAAGTGCGAAAAGTGTTTTTTCAACACTAACACAAGTGCGAAAAGTGGTTTTTCAACACTAACACAAGTGCGAAAAGTGGTATTTCAACACTATCACAAGTGCAAAAAGTGTTTTTTCCACACTGATACAAGTGCAAAAGTGGTTTCCTGCACCAACACAAGTGCGAAAAGTGGTTTTTCAACACTAACACAAGTGCGAAAAGTGGTTTTTAAACACTAATACAAGTGCAAAAGTGGTTTCCTGCACCAACACAAGTGCGAAAAGTGGTTTTTCAACACTAACACAAGTGCGAAAAGTGTTTTTTCCACACTAATACAAGTGCAAAAGTGGTTTCCTGCACCAACACAAGTGCGAGAAGTGGTTTTTCAACACTAACACAAGTGCGAAAAGTGGTTTTTCAACACTAACACAAGTGCGAAAAGTGGTTTTTCCACACTAATACAAGTGCAAAAGTGGTTTCCTGCACCAACACAAGTGCGAAAAGTGGTTTTTCCACACTAATACAAGTGCAAAAGTGGTTTCCTGCACCAACACAAGTGCGAAAAGTGGTTTTTCAACACTAACACAAATGCGAAAAGTGGTTTTTCAACACTAACACAAGTGTGAAAAGTGGTTGTTCAACACTATCACAAGTGCAAAAAGTGTTTTTTCCACACTAATACAAGTGCAAAAGTGGTTTCCTGCACCAACACAAGTGCGAAAAATGGTTTTTCCACACTAATACAAGTGCAAAAGTGGTTTCCTGCACCAACACAAGTGCGAAATGTGGTTTTTCAACACTAACACAAGTGCGAAAAGTGGTTTTTCCACACTAATACAAGTGCAAAAGTGGTTTCCTGCACCAACACAAGTGCGAAAAGTGGTTTTTCAACACTAACACAAGTGCGAAAAGTGGTTTTTCAACACTATCACAAGTGCAAAAAGTGTTTTTTCCACACTAATACAAGTGCAAAAGTGGTTTCCTGCACCAAAACAAGTGCGAAAAGTGGTTTTTCAACACTAACACAAGTGCGAAAAGTGGTTTTTCAACACTAACACAAGTGCGAAAAGTATTTTTTCCACACTAATACAAGTGCAAAAGTGGTTTTCCTGCACCAACACAAGTGCGAAAAGTGGGTTTTCAACACTAACACAGGTGCGAAAAGTGGTTTTTCAACACTAACACAAGTGCGAAAAGTGGTTTTGCCACACTAATACAAGTGCAAAAGTGGTTTCCTGCACCAACACAAGTGCGAAAAGTGGGTTTTCAACACTAACACAGGTGCGAAAAGTGGGTTTTCAACACTAACACAAGTGCGAAAAGTGGTTTTTCCACACTAATACAAGTGCAAAAGTGGTTTCCTGCACCAACACCAGTGCGAAAAGTGGTTTTTCAACACTAACACAAGTGCGAAAAGTGGTTTTTCAACACTAACACAAGTGCGAAAAGTGTTTTTTCCACACTAATACAAGTGCAAAAGTGGTTTCCTGCACCAACACAAGTGCGAAAAGTGGTTTTTCAACACAAACACAAGTGCGAAAAGTGGTTTTGCAACACTAACACAAGTGCGAAAAGTGGTTTTTCAACACTATCACAAGTGCAAAAAGTGTTTTTTCCACACTAATACAAGTGCAAAAGTGGTTTCCTGCACCAACACAAGTGCGAAATGTGGTTTTTCAACACTAACACAAGTGCGAAAAGTGGTTTTTCAACACTAACACAAGTGCGAAAAGTGGTTTTTCAACACTAACACAAGTGCGAAAAGTGTTTTTTCAACACTAACACAAGTGCGAAAAGTGTTTTTTCCACACTAATACAAGTGCAAAAGTGGTTTCCTGCACCAACACAAGTGCGAAAAGTGGTCTTTCAACACTAACACAAGTGCGAAAAGTGGTTTTTCAACACTATCACAAGTGCAAATAGTGTTTTTTCCACACTAATGCAAGCGCAAAAGTGGTTTCCTGCACCAACACAAGTGCGAAAAGTGGTTTTTCAACACTAACACAAGTGCGAAAAGTGGTTTTTCAACACTAACACAAGTGCGAAAGTGGTTTTTCCACACTAATACAAGTGCAAAAGTGGTTTCCTGCACCAACACAAGTTCGAAAAGTGGTTTTTCAACACTAACACAAGTGCGAAAAGTGGTTTTTCAACACTATCACAAGTGCAAATAGTGTTTTTTCCACACTAATGCAAGCACAAAAGTGGTTTCCTGCACCAACACAAGTGCGAAAAGTGGTTTTTCAACACTAACCCAAGTGCGAAAAGTGGTTTTTCAACACTATCACAAGTACAAAAAGTGTTTTTTACACACTAATACAAGTGCAAAAGTGGTTTCCTGCACCAACACAAGTGCGAAAAGTGGTTTTTCAACACTAACACAAGTGCGAAAAGTGGTTTTTCAACACTAACACAAGTGCGAAAAGTGGTTTTTCAACACTAACACAAGTGCGAAAAGTGGTTTTTCCACACTAATACAAGTGCAAAAGTGGTTTCCTGCACCAACACAAGCGCGAAAAGTGGTTTTTCAACACTAACACAAGTGCGAAAAGTGGTTTTTCCACATTAAAACAAGTGCAAAAGTGGTTTCCTGCACCAACACAAGTCCGAAAAGTGGTTTTTCAACACTAACACAAGTGCGAAAAGTGGTTTTTCCACACTAACACAAGTGCAAAAGTGGTTTCCTGCACCAACACAAGTGCGAAAAGTGGTTTTTCAACACTAACACAAGTGCGAAAAGTGGTTTTTCAACACTAACACAAGTGCGAAAAGTGGTTTTTCCACACTAATACAAGTGAAAAAGTGGTTTCCTGCACCAACACAAGTGCGAAAAGTGGTTTTTCAACACTAACACAAGTGCGAAAAGTGGTTTTCAACACTATCACAAGTGCAAAAAGTGTTTTTTCCACACTAATACAAGTGCAAAAGTGGTTTCCTGCACCAACACAAGTGTGAAAAGTGGTTTTTCAACACTAACACAAGTGCGAAAAGTGGTTTTTCAACACTATCACAAGTGCAACAAAGTGTTTTTTCCACACTAATACAAGTGCAAAAGTGGTTTCCTGCACCAACACAAGTCCGAAAAGTGGTTTTTCAACACTAACACAAGTGCAAAAAGTGGTTTTTCAACACTAACACAAGTGCGAAAAATGGTTTTTCAACACTAACACAAGTGCGAAAAGTGGTTTTTCAACACTAACACAAGTGCGAAAAGTGGTTTTTCAACACTAACACAAGTGCAAAAAGTGTTTTTTCCACACTAATACAAGTGCAAAAGTGGTTTCCTGCACCAACAGAAGTACGAAAAGTGGTTTTTCAACACTAACACAAGTGCGAAAAGTGGTTTTTCAACACTAACACAAGTGCGAAAAGTGGTTTTTCCACACTAATACAAGTGCAAAAGTGGTTTCCTGCACCAACACAAGTGCGAAAAGTGGTTTTTCAACACTAACACAAGTGCGAAAAGTGGTTTTTCAACACTATCGCAAGTGCAAAAAGTGTTTTTTCCACACTAATACAAGTGCAAAAGTGGTTTCCTGCACCAAAACAAGTGCGAAAAGTGGTTTTTCAACACTATCACAAGTGCAAAAAGTGTTTTTTCTACACTAATACAAGTGCAAAAAGTGTTTTTTCCACACTAATACAAGTGCAAAAAGTGGTTTTTCAACACTAACACAAGTGTGAAAAGTGGTTTTTCCACACTAATTAATACAAGTGCAAAAGTGGTTTCCTGCACCAACACAAGTGTGAAAAGTGGTTTTTCAACAGTAACACAAGTGCGAAAAGTGGTTTTTCAACACTATCACAAGTGCAAAAAGTGTTTTTTCCACACTAATACAAGTGCGAAAAGTGGTTTTTCAACAATAACACAAGTGCGAAAAGTGGTTTTTCCACACTAATACAAGTGCAAAAGTGGTTTCCTGCACCAACACAAGTGCGAAAAGTGGTTTTTCAACACTATCACAAGTGCAAAAAGTGTTTTTTCCACACTAATACAAGTGCAAAAGTGGTTTCCTGCACCAACACAAGTGCGAAAAGTGGTTTTTCAACACTAACACAAGTGCGAAAAGTGGTTTTTCAACACTAACACAAGTGCGAAAAGTGGTTTTTCAACACTAACACAAGTGCGAAAAGTGGTTTTTTCCACACTAATACAAGTGCAAAAGTAGTTTCCTGCACCAACACAAGTGCGAAAAGTGGTCTTTCAACACTAACACAAGTGCGAAAAGTGGTTTTTCAACACTATCACAAGTGCAAATAGTGTTTTTTCCACACTAATGCAAGCGCAAAAGTGGTTTCCTGCACCAACACAAGTGCGAAAAGTGGTTTTTCAACACTAACACAAGTGCGAAAAGTGGTTTTTCAACACTAACACAAGTGCAAAGTGGTTTCCTTCACCAACACAAGTGCGAAAAGTGGTTTTTCAACACTATCACAAGTGCGAAAAGTGTTTTTTCCACACTAATACAAGTGCAAAAGTGGTTTCCTGCACCAACACAAGTGCGAAAAGTGGTTTTTCAACACTAACACAAGTGCGAAAAGTGGTTTTTCAACACTAACACAAGTGCGAAAAGTGGTTTTTTCAACACTATCACAAGTGCAAAAAGTGTTTTTTCCACACTAATACAAGTGCAAAAGTGGTTTCCTGCACCAACACAAGTGCGAAAAGTGGTTTTTCAACACTAACACAAGTATGAAAAGTGGTTTTTTCAACACTAACACAAGTGCGAGAAGTGGTTTTGCCACACTAATACAAGTGCAAAGTGGTTGCCTGCACCAACACAAGTGCGAAAAGTGGTTTTTCAACACTAACACAAGTGCGAAAAGTGGTTTTTCAACACTATCACAAGTGCAAAAAGTGTTTTTTCCACACTGATACAAGTGCAAAAGTGGTTTCCTGCACCAACACAAGTGCGAAAAGTGGTTTTTCAACACTAACACAAGTGCGAAAAGTGTTTTTTCAACACTAACACAAGTGCGAAAAGTGGTTTTTCAACACTAACACAAGTGCGAAAAGTGGTTTTTCAACACTAACACAAGTGCGAAAAGTGGTTTTTCCACACTAATACAAGTGCAAAAGTGGTTTCCTGCACCAACACAAGCGCGAAAAGTGGTTTTTCAACACTAACACAAGTGCGAAAAGTGGTTTTTCCACATTAAAACAAGTGCAAAACTGGTTTCCTGCACCAACACAAGTGTGAAAAGTGGTTTTTCAACAGTAACACAAGTGCGAAAAGTGGTTTTTCAACACTATCACAAGTGCAAAAAGTGTTTTTTCCACACTAATACAAGTGCGAAAAGTGATTTTTCAACACTAACACAAGTGCGAAAAGTGGTTTTTCCACACTAATACAAGTGCAAAAGTGGTTTCCTGCACCAACACAAGTGCGAAAAGTGGTTTTTCAACACTAACACAAGTGCGAAAAGTGGCATTTCAACACTAACACAAGTGCGAAAAGTGGTTTTTCAACACTAACACAAGTGCGAAAAGTGGTTTTTCAACACTATCACAAGTGCAAAAAGTGTTTTTTCCACACTAATACAAGTGCAAAAGTGGTTTCCTGCACCAACACAAGTGCGAAAAGTGGTTTTTCAACACTAACACAAGTGCGAAAAGTGGTTTTTCAACACTAACACAAGTGCGAAAAGTGGTTTTTCAACACTAACACAAGTGCGAAAAGTGGTTTTTTCCACACTAATACAAGTGCAAAAGTGGTTTCCTGCACCAACACAAGTGCGAAAAGTGGTCTTTCAACACTAACACAAGTGCGAAAAGTGGTTTTTCAACACTATCACAAGTGCAAATAGTGTTTTTTCCACACTAATGCAAGCGCAAAAGTGGTTTCCTGCACCAACACAAGTGCGAAAAGTGGTTTTTCAACACTAACACAAGTGCGAAAAGTGGTTTTTCAACACTAACACAAGTGCGAAAGTGGTTTTTCCACACTAATACAAGTGCAAAAGTGGTTTCCTGCACCAACACAAGTTCGAAAAGTGGTTTTTCAACACTAACACAAGTGCGAAAAGTGGTTTTTCAACACTATCACAAGTGCAAATAGTGTTTTTTCCACACTAATGCAAGCACAAAAGTGGTTTCCTGCACCAACACAAGTGCGAAAAGTGGTTTTTCAACACTAACCCAAGTGCGAAAAGTGGTTTTTCAACACTATCACAAGTGCAAAAAGTGTTTTTTACACACTAATACAAGTGCAAAAGTGGTTTCCTGCACCAACACAAGTGCGAAAAGTGGTTTTTCAACACTAACACAAGTGCAAAAAGTGGTTTTTCAGCACTAACACAAGTGCGAAAAGTGGTTTTTCAACACTAACACAAGTGCGAAAAGTGGTTTTTCCACACTAATACAAGTGCAAAAGTGGTTTCCTGCACCAACACAAGCGCGAAAAGTGGTTTTTCAACACTAACACAAGTGCGAAAAGTGGTTTTTCCACATTAAAACAAGTGCAAAAGTGGTTTCCTGCACCAACACAAGTCCGAAAAGTGGTTTTTCAACACTAACACAAGTGCGAAAAGTGGTTTTTCCACACTAACACAAGTGCAAAAGTGGTTTCCTGCACCAACACAAGTGCGAAAAGTGGTTTTTCAACACTAACACAAGTGCGAAAAGTGGTTTTTCAACACTAACACAAGTGCGAAAAGTGGTTTTTCCACACTAATACAAGTGAAAAAGTGGTTTCCTGCACCAACACAAGTGCGAAAAGTGGTTTTTCAACACTTACACAAGTGCGAAAAGTGGTTTTTCAACACTATCACAAGTGCAAAAAGTGTTTTTTCCACACTAATACAAGTGCAAAAGTGGTTTCCTGCACCAACACAAGTGTGAAAAGTGGTTTTTCAACACTAACACAAGTGCGAAAAGTGGTTTTTCAACACTATCACAAGTGCAACAAAGTGTTTTTTCCACACTAATACAAGTGCAAAAGTGGTTTCCTGCACCAACACAAGTCCGAAAAGTGGTTTTTCAACACTAACACAAGTGCAAAAAGTGGTTTTTCAACACTAACACAAGTGCGAAAAGTGGTTTTTCAACACTAACACAAGTGCGAAAAGTGGTTTTTCAACACTAACACAAGTGCGAAAAGTGGTTTTTCAACACTAACACAAGTGCAAAAAGTGTTTTTTCCACACTAATACAAGTGCAAAAGTGGTTTCCTGCACCAACAGAAGTACGAAAAGTGGTTTTTCAACACTAACACAAGTGCGAAAAGTGGTTTTTCAACACTAACACAAGTGCGAAAAGTGGTTTTTCCACACTAATACAAGTGCAAAAGTGGTTTCCTGCACCAACACAAGTGCGAAAAGTGGTTTTTCAACACTAACACAAGTGCGAAAAGTGGTTTTTCAACACTATCGCAAGTGCAAAAAGTGTTTTTTCCACACTAATACAAGTGCAAAAGTGGTTTCCTGCACCAAAACAAGTGCGAAAAGTGGTTTTTCAACACTATCACAAGTGCAAAAAGTGTTTTTTCTACACTAATACAAGTGCAAAAAGTGTTTTTTCCACACTAATACAAGTGCAAAAAGTGGTTTTTCAACACTAACACAAGTGTGAAAAGTGGTTTTTCCACACTAATTAATACAAGTGCAAAAGTGGTTTCCTGCACCAACACAAGTGTGAAAAGTGGTTTTTCAACAGTAACACAAGTGCGAAAAGTGGTTTTTCAACACTATCACAAGTGCAAAAAGTGTTTTTTCCACACTAATACAAGTGCGAAAAGTGGTTTTTCAACACTAACACAAGTGCGAAAAGTGGTTTTTCCACACTAATACAAGTGCAAAAGTGGTTTCCTGCACCAACACAAGTGCGAAAAGTGGTTTTTCAACACTAACACAAGTGCGAAAAGTGGCATTTCAACACTAACACAAGTGCGAAAAGTGGTTTTTCAACACTAACACAAGTGCGAAAAGTGGTTTTTCAACACTATCACAAGTGCAAAAAGTGTTTTTTCCACACTAATACAAGTGCAAAAGTGGTTTCCTGCACCAACACAAGTGCGAAAAGTGGTTTTTCAACACTAACACAAGTGCGAAAAGTGGTTTTTCAACACTAACACAAGTGCGAAAAGTGGTTTTTCAACACTAACACAAGTGCGAAAAGTGGTTTTTTCCACACTAATACAAGTGCAAAAGTAGTTTCCTGCACCAACACAAGTGCGAAAAGTGGTCTTTCAACACTAACACAAGTGCAAAAAGTGGTTTTTCAACACTATCACAAGTGCAAATAGTGTTTTTTCCACACTAATGCAAGCGCAAAAGTGGTTTCCTGCACCAACACAAGTGCGAAAAGTGGTTTTTCAACACTAACACAAGTGCGAAAAGTGGTTTTTCAACACTAACACAAGTGCAAAGTGGTTTCCTGCACCAACACAAGTGCGAAAAGTGGTTTTTCAACACTATCACAAGTGCGAAAAGTGTTTTTTCCACACTAATACAAGTGCAAAAGTGGTTTCCTGCACCAACACAAGTGCGAAAAGTGGTTTTTCAACACTAACACAAGTGCGAAAAGTGGTTTTTCAACACTAACACAAGTGCGAAAAGTGGTTTTTTCAACACTATCACAAGTGCAAAAAGTGTTTTTTCCACACTAATACAAGTGCAAAAGTGGTTTCCTGCACCAACACAAGTGCGAAAAGTGGTTTTTCAACACTAACACAAGTATGAAAAGTGGTTTTTTCAACACTAACACAAGTGCGAGAAGTGGTTTTGCCACACTAATACAAGTGCAAAGTGGTTTCCTGCACCAACACAAGTGCGAAAAGTGGTTTTTCAACACTAACACAAGTGCGAAAAGTGGTTTTTCAACACTATCACAAGTGCAAAAAGTGTTTTTTCCACACTGATACAAGTGCAAAAGTGGTTTCCTGCACCAACACAAGTGCGAAAAGTGGTTTTTCAACACTAACACAAGTGCGAAAAGTGTTTTTTCAACACTAACACAAGTGCGAAAAGTGGTTTTTCAACACTAACACAAGTGCGAAAAGTGGTATTTCAACACTATCACAAGTGCAAAAAGTGTTTTTTCCACACTGATACAAGTGCAAAAGTGGTTTCCTGCACCAACACAAGTGCGAAAAGTGGTTTTTCAACACTAACACAAGTGCGAAAAGTGGTTTTTAAACACTAATACAAGTGCAAAAGTGGTTTCCTGCACCAACACAAGTGCGAAAAGTGGTTTTTCAACACTAACACAAGTGCGAAAAGTGTTTTTTCCACACTAATACAAGTGCAAAAGTGGTTTCCTGCACCAACACAAGTGCGAGAAGTGGTTTTTCAACACTAACACAAGTGCGAAAAGTGGTTTTTCAACACTAACACAAGTGCGAAAAGTGGTTTTTCCACACTAATACAAGTGCAAAAGTGGTTTCCTGCACCAACACAAGTGCGAAAAGTGGTTTTTCCACACTAATACAAGTGCAAAAGTGGTTTCCTGCACCAACACAAGTGCGAAAAGTGGTTTTTCAACACTAACACAAATGCGAAAAGTGGTTTTTCAACACTAACACAAGTGTGAAAAGTGGTTGTTCAACACTATCACAAGTGCAAAAAGTGTTTTTTCCACACTAATACAAGTGCAAAAGTGGTTTCCTGCACCAACACAAGTGCGAAAAATGGTTTTTCCACACTAATACAAGTGCAAAAGTGGTTTCCTGCACCAACACAAGTGCGAAATGTGGTTTTTCAACACTAACACAAGTGCGAAAAGTGGTTTTTCCACACTAATACAAGTGCAAAAGTGGTTTCCTGCACCAACACAAGTGCGAAAAGTGGTTTTTCAACACTAACACAAGTGCGAAAAGTGGTTTTTCAACACTATCACAAGTGCAAAAAGTGTTTTTTCCACACTAATACAAGTGCAAAAGTGGTTTCCTGCACCAAAACAAGTGCGAAAAGTGGTTTTTCAACACTAACACAAGTGCGAAAAGTGGTTTTTCAACACTAACACAAGTGCGAAAAGTATTTTTTCCACACTAATACAAGTGCAAAAGTGGTTTTCCTGCACCAACACAAGTGCGAAAAGTGGGTTTTCAACACTAACACAGGTGCGAAAAGTGGTTTTTCAACACTAACACAAGTGCGAAAAGTGGTTTTGCCACACTAATACAAGTGCAAAAGTGGTTTCCTGCACCAACACAAGTGCGAAAAGTGGGTTTTCAACACTAACACAGGTGCGAAAAGTGGGTTTTCAACACTAACACAAGTGCGAAAAGTGGTTTTTCCACACTAATACAAGTGCAAAAGTGGTTTCCTGCACCAACACCAGTGCGAAAAGTGGTTTTTCAACACTAACACAAGTGCGAAAAGTGGTTTTTCAACACTAACACAAGTGCGAAAAGTGTTTTTTCCACACTAATACAAGTGCAAAAGTGGTTTCCTGCACCAACACAAGTGCGAAAAGTGGTTTTTCAACACAAACACAAGTGCGAAAAGTGGTTTTGCAACACTAACACAAGTGCGAAAAGTGGTTTTTCAACACTATCACAAGTGCAAAAAGTGTTTTTTCCACACTAATACAAGTGCAAAAGTGGTTTCCTGCACCAACACAAGTGCGAAATGTGGTTTTTCAACACTAACACAAGTGCGAAAAGTGGTTTTTCAACACTAACACAAGTGCGAAAAGTGGTTTTTCAACACTAACACAAGTGCGAAAAGTGTTTTTTCAACACTAACACAAGTGCGAAAAGTGTTTTTTCCACACTAATACAAGTGCAAAAGTGGTTTCCTGCACCAACACAAGTGCGAAAAGTGGTCTTTCAACACTAACACAAGTGCGAAAAGTGGTTTTTCAACACTATCACAAGTGCAAATAGTGTTTTTTCCACACTAATGCAAGCGCAAAAGTGGTTTCCTGCACCAACACAAGTGCGAAAAGTGGTTTTTCAACACTAACACAAGTGCGAAAAGTGGTTTTTCAACACTAACACAAGTGCGAAAGTGGTTTTTCCACACTAATACAAGTGCAAAAGTGGTTTCCTGCACCAACACAAGTTCGAAAAGTGGTTTTTCAACACTAACACAAGTGCGAAAAGTGGTTTTTCAACACTATCACAAGTGCAAATAGTGTTTTTTCCACACTAATGCAAGCACAAAAGTGGTTTCCTGCACCAACACAAGTGCGAAAAGTGGTTTTTCAACACTAACCCAAGTGCGAAAAGTGGTTTTTCAACACTATCACAAGTACAAAAAGTGTTTTTTACACACTAATACAAGTGCAAAAGTGGTTTCCTGCACCAACACAAGTGCGAAAAGTGGTTTTTCAACACTAACACAAGTGCGAAAAGTGGTTTTTCAACACTAACACAAGTGCGAAAAGTGGTTTTTCAACACTAACACAAGTGCGAAAAGTGGTTTTTCCACACTAATACAAGTGCAAAAGTGGTTTCCTGCACCAACACAAGCGCGAAAAGTGGTTTTTCAACACTAACACAAGTGCGAAAAGTGGTTTTTCCACATTAAAACAAGTGCAAAAGTGGTTTCCTGCACCAACACAAGTCCGAAAAGTGGTTTTTCAACACTAACACAAGTGCGAAAAGTGGTTTTTCCACACTAACACAAGTGCAAAAGTGGTTTCCTGCACCAACACAAGTGCGAAAAGTGGTTTTTCAACACTAACACAAGTGCGAAAAGTGGTTTTTCAACACTAACACAAGTGCGAAAAGTGGTTTTTCCACACTAATACAAGTGAAAAAGTGGTTTCCTGCACCAACACAAGTGCGAAAAGTGGTTTTTCAACACTAACACAAGTGCGAAAAGTGGTTTTTCAACACTATCACAAGTGCAAAAAGTGTTTTTTCCACACTAATACAAGTGCAAAAGTGGTTTCCTGCACCAACACAAGTGTGAAAAGTGGTTTTTCAACACTAACACAAGTGCGAAAAGTGGTTTTTCAACACTATCACAAGTGCAACAAAGTGTTTTTTCCACACTAATACAAGTGCAAAAGTGGTTTCCTGCACCAACACAAGTCCGAAAAGTGGTTTTTCAACACTAACACAAGTGCAAAAAGTGGTTTTTCAACACTAACACAAGTGCGAAAAATGGTTTTTCAACACTAACACAAGTGCGAAAAGTGGTTTTTCAACACTAACACAAGTGCGAAAAGTGGTTTTTCAACACTAACACAAGTGCAAAAAGTGTTTTTTCCACACTAATACAAGTGCAAAAGTGGTTTCCTGCACCAACAGAAGTACGAAAAGTGGTTTTTCAACACTAACACAAGTGCGAAAAGTGGTTTTTCAACACTAACACAAGTGCGAAAAGTGGTTTTTCCACACTAATACAAGTGCAAAAGTGGTTTCCTGCACCAACACAAGTGCGAAAAGTGGTTTTTCAACACTAACACAAGTGCGAAAAGTGGTTTTTCAACACTATCGCAAGTGCAAAAAGTGTTTTTTCCACACTAATACAAGTGCAAAAGTGGTTTCCTGCACCAAAACAAGTGCGAAAAGTGGTTTTTCAACACTATCACAAGTGCAAAAAGTGTTTTTTCTACACTAATACAAGTGCAAAAAGTGTTTTTTCCACACTAATACAAGTGCAAAAAGTGGTTTTTCAACACTAACACAAGTGTGAAAAGTGGTTTTTCCACACTAATTAATACAAGTGCAAAAGTGGTTTCCTGCACCAACACAAGTGTGAAAAGTGGTTTTTCAACAGTAACACAAGTGCGAAAAGTGGTTTTTCAACACTATCACAAGTGCAAAAAGTGTTTTTTCCACACTAATACAAGTGCGAAAAGTGGTTTTTCAACAATAACACAAGTGCGAAAAGTGGTTTTTCCACACTAATACAAGTGCAAAAGTGGTTTCCTGCACCAACACAAGTGCGAAAAGTGGTTTTTCAACACTATCACAAGTGCAAAAAGTGTTTTTTCCACACTAATACAAGTGCAAAAGTGGTTTCCTGCACCAACACAAGTGCGAAAAGTGGTTTTTCAACACTAACACAAGTGCGAAAAGTGGTTTTTCAACACTAACACAAGTGCGAAAAGTGGTTTTTCAACACTAACACAAGTGCGAAAAGTGGTTTTTTCCACACTAATACAAGTGCAAAAGTAGTTTCCTGCACCAACACAAGTGCGAAAAGTGGTCTTTCAACACTAACACAAGTGCGAAAAGTGGTTTTTCAACACTATCACAAGTGCAAATAGTGTTTTTTCCACACTAATGCAAGCGCAAAAGTGGTTTCCTGCACCAACACAAGTGCGAAAAGTGGTTTTTCAACACTAACACAAGTGCGAAAAGTGGTTTTTCAACACTAACACAAGTGCAAAGTGGTTTCCTTCACCAACACAAGTGCGAAAAGTGGTTTTTCAACACTATCACAAGTGCGAAAAGTGTTTTTTCCACACTAATACAAGTGCAAAAGTGGTTTCCTGCACCAACACAAGTGCGAAAAGTGGTTTTTCAACACTAACACAAGTGCGAAAAGTGGTTTTTCAACACTAACACAAGTGCGAAAAGTGGTTTTTTCAACACTATCACAAGTGCAAAAAGTGTTTTTTCCACACTAATACAAGTGCAAAAGTGGTTTCCTGCACCAACACAAGTGCGAAAAGTGGTTTTTCAACACTAACACAAGTATGAAAAGTGGTTTTTTCAACACTAACACAAGTGCGAGAAGTGGTTTTGCCACACTAATACAAGTGCAAAGTGGTTGCCTGCACCAACACAAGTGCGAAAAGTGGTTTTTCAACACTAACACAAGTGCGAAAAGTGGTTTTTCAACACTATCACAAGTGCAAAAAGTGTTTTTTCCACACTGATACAAGTGCAAAAGTGGTTTCCTGCACCAACACAAGTGCGAAAAGTGGTTTTTCAACACTAACACAAGTGCGAAAAGTGTTTTTTCAACACTAACACAAGTGCGAAAAGTGGTTTTTCAACACTAACACAAGTGCGAAAAGTGGTTTTTCAACACTAACACAAGTGCGAAAAGTGGTTTTTCCACACTAATACAAGTGCAAAAGTGGTTTCCTGCACCAACACAAGCGCGAAAAGTGGTTTTTCAACACTAACACAAGTGCGAAAAGTGGTTTTTCCACATTAAAACAAGTGCAAAACTGGTTTCCTGCACCAACACAAGTGTGAAAAGTGGTTTTTCAACAGTAACACAAGTGCGAAAAGTGGTTTTTCAACACTAACACAAGTGCGAAAAGTGGTTTTTCAACACTAACACAAGTGCAAAAAGTGTTTTTTCCACACTAATACAAGTGCAAAAGTGGTTTCCTGCACCAACAGAAGTACGAAAAGTGGTTTTTCAACACTAACACAAGTGCGAAAAGTGGTTTTTCAACACTAACACAAGTGCGAAAAGTGGTTTTTCCACACTAATACAAGTGCAAAAGTGGTTTCCTGCACCAACACAAGTGCGAAAAGTGGTTTTTCAACACTAACACAAGTGCGAAAAGTGGTTTTTCAACACTATCGCAAGTGCAAAAAGTGTTTTTTCCACACTAATACAAGTGCAAAAGTGGTTTCCTGCACCAAAACAAGTGCGAAAAGTGGTTTTTCAACACTATCACAAGTGCAAAAAGTGTTTTTTCTACACTAATACAAGTGCAAAAAGTGTTTTTTCCACACTAATACAAGTGCAAAAAGTGGTTTTTCAACACTAACACAAGTGTGAAAAGTGGTTTTTCCACACTAATTAATACAAGTGCAAAAGTGGTTTCCTGCACCAACACAAGTGTGAAAAGTGGTTTTTCAACAGTAACACAAGTGCGAAAAGTGGTTTTTCAACACTATCACAAGTGCAAAAAGTGTTTTTTCCACACTAATACAAGTGCGAAAAGTGGTTTTTCAACAATAACACAAGTGCGAAAAGTGGTTTTTCCACACTAATACAAGTGCAAAAGTGGTTTCC
Source organism: Myxine glutinosa (assembly GCF_964187855.1). Lineage (NCBI taxonomy): Eukaryota > Metazoa > Chordata > Myxini > Myxiniformes > Myxinidae > Myxine > Myxine glutinosa. Next base: position 36,386 of record NW_027617900.1, on the reverse strand, counting down.
TGCACCAACACAAGTGCGAAAAGTGGTTTTTCAACACTATCACAAGTGCAAAAAGTGTTTTTTCCACACTAATACAAGTGCAAAAGTGGTTTCCTGCACCAACACAAGTGCGAAAAGTGGTTTTTCAACACTAACACAAGTGCGAAAAGTGGTTTTTCAACACTAACACAAGTGCGAAAAGTGGTTTTTCAACACTAACACAAGTGCGAAAAGTGGTTTTTTCCACACTAATACAAGTGCAAAAGTAGTTTCCTGCACCAACACAAGTGCGAAAAGTGGTCTTTCAACACTAACACAAGTGCGAAAAGTGGTTTTTCAACACTATCACAAGTGCAAATAGTGTTTTTTCCACACTAATGCAAGCGCAAAAGTGGTTTCCTGCACCAACACAAGTGCGAAAAGTGGTTTTTCAACACTAACACAAGTGCGAAAAGTGGTTTTTCAACACTAACACAAGTGCAAAGTGGTTTCCTTCACCAACACAAGTGCGAAAAGTGGTTTTTCAACACTATCACAAGTGCGAAAAGTGTTTTTTCCACACTAATACAAGTGCAAAAGTGGTTTCCTGCACCAACACAAGTGCGAAAAGTGGTTTTTCAACACTAACACAAGTGCGAAAAGTGGTTTTTCAACACTAACACAAGTGCGAAAAGTGGTTTTTTCAACACTATCACAAGTGCAAAAAGTGTTTTTTCCACACTAATACAAGTGCAAAAGTGGTTTCCTGCACCAACACAAGTGCGAAAAGTGGTTTTTCAACACTAACACAAGTATGAAAAGTGGTTTTTTCAACACTAACACAAGTGCGAGAAGTGGTTTTGCCACACTAATACAAGTGCAAAGTGGTTGCCTGCACCAACACAAGTGCGAAAAGTGGTTTTTCAACACTAACACAAGTGCGAAAAGTGGTTTTTCAACACTATCACAAGTGCAAAAAGTGTTTTTTCCACACTGATACAAGTGCAAAAGTGGTTTCCTGCACCAACACAAGTGCGAAAAGTGGTTTTTCAACACTAACACAAGTGCGAAAAGTGTTTTTTCAACACTAACACAAGTGCGAAAAGTGGTTTTTCAACACTAACACAAGTGCGAAAAGTGGTTTTTCAACACTAACACAAGTGCGAAAAGTGGTTTTTCCACACTAATACAAGTGCAAAAGTGGTTTCCTGCACCAACACAAGCGCGAAAAGTGGTTTTTCAACACTAACACAAGTGCGAAAAGTGGTTTTTCCACATTAAAACAAGTGCAAAACTGGTTTCCTGCACCAACACAAGTGTGAAAAGTGGTTTTTCAACAGTAACACAAGTGCGAAAAGTGGTTTTTCAACACTATCACAAGTGCAAAAAGTGTTTTTTCCACACTAATACAAGTGCGAAAAGTGATTTTTCAACACTAACACAAGTGCGAAAAGTGGTTTTTCCACACTAATACAAGTGCAAAAGTGGTTTCCTGCACCAACACAAGTGCGAAAAGTGGTTTTTCAACACTAACACAAGTGCGAAAAGTGGCATTTCAACACTAACACAAGTGCGAAAAGTGGTTTTTCAACACTAACACAAGTGCGAAAAGTGGTTTTTCAACACTATCACAAGTGCAAAAAGTGTTTTTTCCACACTAATACAAGTGCAAAAGTGGTTTCCTGCACCAACACAAGTGCGAAAAGTGGTTTTTCAACACTAACACAAGTGCGAAAAGTGGTTTTTCAACACTAACACAAGTGCGAAAAGTGGTTTTTCAACACTAACACAAGTGCGAAAAGTGGTTTTTTCCACACTAATACAAGTGCAAAAGTGGTTTCCTGCACCAACACAAGTGCGAAAAGTGGTCTTTCAACACTAACACAAGTGCGAAAAGTGGTTTTTCAACACTATCACAAGTGCAAATAGTGTTTTTTCCACACTAATGCAAGCGCAAAAGTGGTTTCCTGCACCAACACAAGTGCGAAAAGTGGTTTTTCAACACTAACACAAGTGCGAAAAGTGGTTTTTCAACACTAACACAAGTGCGAAAGTGGTTTTTCCACACTAATACAAGTGCAAAAGTGGTTTCCTGCACCAACACAAGTTCGAAAAGTGGTTTTTCAACACTAACACAAGTGCGAAAAGTGGTTTTTCAACACTATCACAAGTGCAAATAGTGTTTTTTCCACACTAATGCAAGCACAAAAGTGGTTTCCTGCACCAACACAAGTGCGAAAAGTGGTTTTTCAACACTAACCCAAGTGCGAAAAGTGGTTTTTCAACACTATCACAAGTGCAAAAAGTGTTTTTTACACACTAATACAAGTGCAAAAGTGGTTTCCTGCACCAACACAAGTGCGAAAAGTGGTTTTTCAACACTAACACAAGTGCAAAAAGTGGTTTTTCAGCACTAACACAAGTGCGAAAAGTGGTTTTTCAACACTAACACAAGTGCGAAAAGTGGTTTTTCCACACTAATACAAGTGCAAAAGTGGTTTCCTGCACCAACACAAGCGCGAAAAGTGGTTTTTCAACACTAACACAAGTGCGAAAAGTGGTTTTTCCACATTAAAACAAGTGCAAAAGTGGTTTCCTGCACCAACACAAGTCCGAAAAGTGGTTTTTCAACACTAACACAAGTGCGAAAAGTGGTTTTTCCACACTAACACAAGTGCAAAAGTGGTTTCCTGCACCAACACAAGTGCGAAAAGTGGTTTTTCAACACTAACACAAGTGCGAAAAGTGGTTTTTCAACACTAACACAAGTGCGAAAAGTGGTTTTTCCACACTAATACAAGTGAAAAAGTGGTTTCCTGCACCAACACAAGTGCGAAAAGTGGTTTTTCAACACTTACACAAGTGCGAAAAGTGGTTTTTCAACACTATCACAAGTGCAAAAAGTGTTTTTTCCACACTAATACAAGTGCAAAAGTGGTTTCCTGCACCAACACAAGTGTGAAAAGTGGTTTTTCAACACTAACACAAGTGCGAAAAGTGGTTTTTCAACACTATCACAAGTGCAACAAAGTGTTTTTTCCACACTAATACAAGTGCAAAAGTGGTTTCCTGCACCAACACAAGTCCGAAAAGTGGTTTTTCAACACTAACACAAGTGCAAAAAGTGGTTTTTCAACACTAACACAAGTGCGAAAAGTGGTTTTTCAACACTAACACAAGTGCGAAAAGTGGTTTTTCAACACTAACACAAGTGCGAAAAGTGGTTTTTCAACACTAACACAAGTGCAAAAAGTGTTTTTTCCACACTAATACAAGTGCAAAAGTGGTTTCCTGCACCAACAGAAGTACGAAAAGTGGTTTTTCAACACTAACACAAGTGCGAAAAGTGGTTTTTCAACACTAACACAAGTGCGAAAAGTGGTTTTTCCACACTAATACAAGTGCAAAAGTGGTTTCCTGCACCAACACAAGTGCGAAAAGTGGTTTTTCAACACTAACACAAGTGCGAAAAGTGGTTTTTCAACACTATCGCAAGTGCAAAAAGTGTTTTTTCCACACTAATACAAGTGCAAAAGTGGTTTCCTGCACCAAAACAAGTGCGAAAAGTGGTTTTTCAACACTATCACAAGTGCAAAAAGTGTTTTTTCTACACTAATACAAGTGCAAAAAGTGTTTTTTCCACACTAATACAAGTGCAAAAAGTGGTTTTTCAACACTAACACAAGTGTGAAAAGTGGTTTTTCCACACTAATTAATACAAGTGCAAAAGTGGTTTCCTGCACCAACACAAGTGTGAAAAGTGGTTTTTCAACAGTAACACAAGTGCGAAAAGTGGTTTTTCAACACTATCACAAGTGCAAAAAGTGTTTTTTCCACACTAATACAAGTGCGAAAAGTGGTTTTTCAACACTAACACAAGTGCGAAAAGTGGTTTTTCCACACTAATACAAGTGCAAAAGTGGTTTCCTGCACCAACACAAGTGCGAAAAGTGGTTTTTCAACACTAACACAAGTGCGAAAAGTGGCATTTCAACACTAACACAAGTGCGAAAAGTGGTTTTTCAACACTAACACAAGTGCGAAAAGTGGTTTTTCAACACTATCACAAGTGCAAAAAGTGTTTTTTCCACACTAATACAAGTGCAAAAGTGGTTTCCTGCACCAACACAAGTGCGAAAAGTGGTTTTTCAACACTAACACAAGTGCGAAAAGTGGTTTTTCAACACTAACACAAGTGCGAAAAGTGGTTTTTCAACACTAACACAAGTGCGAAAAGTGGTTTTTTCCACACTAATACAAGTGCAAAAGTAGTTTCCTGCACCAACACAAGTGCGAAAAGTGGTCTTTCAACACTAACACAAGTGCAAAAAGTGGTTTTTCAACACTATCACAAGTGCAAATAGTGTTTTTTCCACACTAATGCAAGCGCAAAAGTGGTTTCCTGCACCAACACAAGTGCGAAAAGTGGTTTTTCAACACTAACACAAGTGCGAAAAGTGGTTTTTCAACACTAACACAAGTGCAAAGTGGTTTCCTGCACCAACACAAGTGCGAAAAGTGGTTTTTCAACACTATCACAAGTGCGAAAAGTGTTTTTTCCACACTAATACAAGTGCAAAAGTGGTTTCCTGCACCAACACAAGTGCGAAAAGTGGTTTTTCAACACTAACACAAGTGCGAAAAGTGGTTTTTCAACACTAACACAAGTGCGAAAAGTGGTTTTTTCAACACTATCACAAGTGCAAAAAGTGTTTTTTCCACACTAATACAAGTGCAAAAGTGGTTTCCTGCACCAACACAAGTGCGAAAAGTGGTTTTTCAACACTAACACAAGTATGAAAAGTGGTTTTTTCAACACTAACACAAGTGCGAGAAGTGGTTTTGCCACACTAATACAAGTGCAAAGTGGTTTCCTGCACCAACACAAGTGCGAAAAGTGGTTTTTCAACACTAACACAAGTGCGAAAAGTGGTTTTTCAACACTATCACAAGTGCAAAAAGTGTTTTTTCCACACTGATACAAGTGCAAAAGTGGTTTCCTGCACCAACACAAGTGCGAAAAGTGGTTTTTCAACACTAACACAAGTGCGAAAAGTGTTTTTTCAACACTAACACAAGTGCGAAAAGTGGTTTTTCAACACTAACACAAGTGCGAAAAGTGGTATTTCAACACTATCACAAGTGCAAAAAGTGTTTTTTCCACACTGATACAAGTGCAAAAGTGGTTTCCTGCACCAACACAAGTGCGAAAAGTGGTTTTTCAACACTAACACAAGTGCGAAAAGTGGTTTTTAAACACTAATACAAGTGCAAAAGTGGTTTCCTGCACCAACACAAGTGCGAAAAGTGGTTTTTCAACACTAACACAAGTGCGAAAAGTGTTTTTTCCACACTAATACAAGTGCAAAAGTGGTTTCCTGCACCAACACAAGTGCGAGAAGTGGTTTTTCAACACTAACACAAGTGCGAAAAGTGGTTTTTCAACACTAACACAAGTGCGAAAAGTGGTTTTTCCACACTAATACAAGTGCAAAAGTGGTTTCCTGCACCAACACAAGTGCGAAAAGTGGTTTTTCCACACTAATACAAGTGCAAAAGTGGTTTCCTGCACCAACACAAGTGCGAAAAGTGGTTTTTCAACACTAACACAAATGTGAAAAGTGGTTTTTCAACACTAACACAAGTGTGAAAAGTGGTTGTTCAACACTATCACAAGTGCAAAAAGTGTTTTTTCCACACTAATACAAGTGCAAAAGTGGTTTCCTGCACCAACACAAGTGCGAAAAATGGTTTTTCCACACTAATACAAGTGCAAAAGTGGTTTCCTGCACCAACACAAGTGCGAAATGTGGTTTTTCAACACTAACACAAGTGCGAAAAGTGGTTTTTCCACACTAATACAAGTGCAAAAGTGGTTTCCTGCACCAACACAAGTGCGAAAAGTGGTTTTTCAACACTAACACAAGTGCGAAAAGTGGTTTTTCAACACTATCACAAGTGCAAAAAGTGTTTTTTCCACACTAATACAAGTGCAAAAGTGGTTTCCTGCACCAAAACAAGTGCGAAAAGTGGTTTTTCAACACTAACACAAGTGCGAAAAGTGGTTTTTCAACACTAACACAAGTGCGAAAAGTATTTTTTCCACACTAATACAAGTGCAAAAGTGGTTTTCCTGCACCAACACAAGTGCGAAAAGTGGGTTTTCAACACTAACACAGGTGCGAAAAGTGGTTTTTCAACACTAACACAAGTGCGAAAAGTGGTTTTGCCACACTAATACAAGTGCAAAAGTGGTTTCCTGCACCAACACAAGTGCGAAAAGTGGGTTTTCAACACTAACACAGGTGCGAAAAGTGGGTTTTCAACACTAACACAAGTGCGAAAAGTGGTTTTTCCACACTAATACAAGTGCAAAAGTGGTTTCCTGCACCAACACCAGTGCGAAAAGTGGTTTTTCAACACTAACACAAGTGCGAAAAGTGGTTTTTCAACACTAACACAAGTGCGAAAAGTGTTTTTTCCACACTAATACAAGTGCAAAAGTGGTTTCCTGCACCAACACAAGTGCGAAAAGTGGTTTTTCAACACAAACACAAGTGCGAAAAGTGGTTTTGCAACACTAACACAAGTGCGAAAAGTGGTTTTTCAACACTATCACAAGTGCAAAAAGTGTTTTTTTCCACACTAATACAAGTGCAAAAGTGGTTTCCTGCACCAACACAAGTGCGAAATGTGGTTTTTCAACACTAACACAAGTGCGAAAAGTGGTTTTTCAACACTAACACAAGTGCGAAAAGTGGTTTTTCAACACTAACACAAGTGCGAAAAGTGTTTTTTCAACACTAACACAAGTGCGAAAAGTGTTTTTTCCACACTAATACAAGTGCAAAAGTGGTTTCCTGCACCAACACAAGTGCGAAAAGTGGTCTTTCAACACTAACACAAGTGCGAAAAGTGGTTTTTCAACACTATCACAAGTGCAAATAGTGTTTTTTCCACACTAATGCAAGCGCAAAAGTGGTTTCCTGCACCAACACAAGTGCGAAAAGTGGTTTTTCAACACTAACACAAGTGCGAAAAGTGGTTTTTCAACACTAACACAAGTGCGAAAGTGGTTTTTCCACACTAATACAAGTGCAAAAGTGGTTTCCTGCACCAACACAAGTTCGAAAAGTGGTTTTTCAACACTAACACAAGTGCGAAAAGTGGTTTTTCAACACTATCACAAGTGCAAATAGTGTTTTTTCCACACTAATGCAAGCACAAAAGTGGTTTCCTGCACCAACACAAGTGCGAAAAGTGGTTTTTCAACACTAACCCAAGTGCGAAAAGTGGTTTTTCAACACTATCACAAGTGCAAAAAGTGTTTTTTACACACTAATACAAGTGCAAAAGTGGTTTCCTGCACCAACACAAGTGCGAAAAGTGGTTTTTCAACACTAACACAAGTGCGAAAAGTGGTTTTTCAACACTAACACAAGTGCGAAAAGTGGTTTTTCAACACTAACACAAGTGCGAAAAGTGGTTTTTCCACACTAATACAAGTGCAAAAGTGGTTTCCTGCACCAACACAAGCGCGAAAAGTGGTTTTTCAACACTAACACAAGTGCGAAAAGTGGTTTTTCCACATTAAAACAAGTGCAAAAGTGGTTTCCTGCACCAACACAAGTCCGAAAAGTGGTTTTTCAACACTAACACAAGTGCGAAAAGTGGTTTTTCCACACTAACACAAGTGCAAAAGTGGTTTCCTGCACCAACACAAGTGCGAAAAGTGGTTTTTCAACACTAACACAAGTGCGAAAAGTGGTTTTTCAACACTAACACAAGTGCGAAAAGTGGTTTTTCCACACTAATACAAGTGAAAAAGTGGTTTCCTGCACCAACACAAGTGCGAAAAGTGGTTTTTCAACACTAACACAAGTGCGAAAAGTGGTTTTTCAACACTATCACAAGTGCAAAAAGTGTTTTTTCCACACTAATACAAGTGCAAAAGTGGTTTCCTGCACCAACACAAGTGTGAAAAGTGGTTTTTCAACACTAACACAAGTGCGAAAAGTGGTTTTTCAACACTATCACAAGTGCAACAAAGTGTTTTTTCCACACTAATACAAGTGCAAAAGTGGTTTCCTGCACCAACACAAGTCCGAAAAGTGGTTTTTCAACACTAACACAAGTGCAAAAAGTGGTTTTTCAACACTAACACAAGTGCGAAAAATGGTTTTTCAACACTAACACAAGTGCGAAAAGTGGTTTTTCAACACTAACACAAGTGCGAAAAGTGGTTTTTCAACACTAACACAAGTGCAAAAAGTGTTTTTTCCACACTAATACAAGTGCAAAAGTGGTTTCCTGCACCAACAGAAGTACGAAAAGTGGTTTTTCAACACTAACACAAGTGCGAAAAGTGGTTTTTCAACACTAACACAAGTGCGAAAAGTGGTTTTTCCACACTAATACAAGTGCAAAAGTGGTTTCCTGCACCAACACAAGTGCGAAAAGTGGTTTTTCAACACTAACACAAGTGCGAAAAGTGGTTTTTCAACACTATCGCAAGTGCAAAAAGTGTTTTTTCCACACTAATACAAGTGCAAAAGTGGTTTCCTGCACCAAAACAAGTGCGAAAAGTGGTTTTTCAACACTATCACAAGTGCAAAAAGTGTTTTTTCTACACTAATACAAGTGCAAAAAGTGTTTTTTCCACACTAATACAAGTGCAAAAAGTGGTTTTTCAACACTAACACAAGTGTGAAAAGTGGTTTTTCCACACTAATTAATACAAGTGCAAAAGTGGTTTCCTGCACCAACACAAGTGTGAAAAGTGGTTTTTCAACAGTAACACAAGTGCGAAAAGTGGTTTTTCAACACTATCACAAGTGCAAAAAGTGTTTTTTCCACACTAATACAAGTGCGAAAAGTGGTTTTTCAACAATAACACAAGTGCGAAAAGTGGTTTTTCCACACTAATACAAGTGCAAAAGTGGTTTCCTGCACCAACACAAGTGCGAAAAGTGGTTTTTCAACACTATCACAAGTGCAAAAAGTGTTTTTTCCACACTAATACAAGTGCAAAAGTGGTTTCCTGCACCAACACAAGTGCGAAAAGTGGTTTTTCAACACTAACACAAGTGCGAAAAGTGGTTTTTCAACACTAACACAAGTGCGAAAAGTGGTTTTTCAACACTAACACAAGTGCGAAAAGTGGTTTTTTCCACACTAATACAAGTGCAAAAGTAGTTTCCTGCACCAACACAAGTGCGAAAAGTGGTCTTTCAACACTAACACAAGTGCGAAAAGTGGTTTTTCAACACTATCACAAGTGCAAATAGTGTTTTTTCCACACTAATGCAAGCGCAAAAGTGGTTTCCTGCACCAACACAAGTGCGAAAAGTGGTTTTTCAACACTAACACAAGTGCGAAAAGTGGTTTTTCAACACTAACACAAGTGCAAAGTGGTTTCCTTCACCAACACAAGTGCGAAAAGTGGTCTTTCAACACTAACACAAGTGCGAAAAGTGGTTTTTCAACACTATCACAAGTGCAAATAGTGTTTTTTCCACACTAATGCAAGCGCAAAAGTGGTTTCCTGCACCAACACAAGTGCGAAAAGTGGTTTTTCAACACTAACACAAGTGCGAAAAGTGGTTTTTCAACACTAACACAAGTGCAAAGTGGTTTCCTTCACCAACACAAGTGCGAAAAGTGGTTTTTCAACACTAACACAAGTGCAAAGTGGTTTCCTTCACCAACACAAGTGCGAAAAGTGGTCTTTCAACACTAACACAAGTGCGAAAAGTGGTTTTTCAACACTATCACAAGTGCAAATAGTGTTTTTTCCACACTAATGCAAGCGCAAAAGTGGTTTCCTGCACCAACACAAGTGCGAAAAGTGGTTTTTCAACACTAACACAAGTGCGAAAAGTGGTTTTTCAACACTAACACAAGTGCAAAGTGGTTTCCTTCACCAACACAAGTGCGAAAAGTGGTTTTTCAACACTATCTTCAAAAGTGTTTTTTCAAAAGTTTCAACACTTCAAAAGTGTTTTTTCCACACTAATACAAGTGCAAAAGTGGTTTCCTGCACCAACACAAGTGCGAAAAGTGGTTTTTCAACACTAACACAAGTGCGAAAAGTGGTTTTTCAACACTAACACAAGTGCGAAAAGTGGTTTTTTCAACACTATCACAAGTGCAAAAAGTGTTTTTTCCACACTAATACAAGTGCAAAAGTGGTTTCCTGCACCAACACAAGTGCGAAAAGTGGTTTTTCAACACTAACACAAGTATGAAAAGTGGTTTTTTCAACACTAACACAAGTGCGAGAAGTGGTTTTGCCACACTAATACAAGTGCAAAGTGGTTTCCTGCACCAACACAAGTGCGAAAAGTGGTTTTTCAACACTAACACAAGTGCGAAAAGTGGTTTTTCAACACTATCACAAGTGCAAAAAGTGTTTTTTCCACACTGATACAAGTGCAAAAGTGGTTTCCTGCACCAACACAAGTGCGAAAAGTGGTTTTTCAACACTAACACAAGTGCGAAAAGTGTTTTTTCAACACTAACACAAGTGCGAAAAGTGGTTTTTCAACACTAACACAAGTGCGAAAAGTGGTATTTCAACACTATCACAAGTGCAAAAAGTGTTTTTTCCACACTGATACAAGTGCAAAAGTGGTTTCCTGCACCAACACAAGTGCGAAAAGTGGTTTTTCAACACTAACACAAGTGCGAAAAGTGGTTTTTAAACACTAATACAAGTGCAAAAGTGGTTTCCTGCACCAACACAAGTGCGAAAAGTGGTTTTTCAACACTAACACAAGTGCGAAAAGTGTTTTTTCCACACTAATACAAGTGCAAAAGTGGTTTCCTGCACCAACACAAGTGCGAGAAGTGGTTTTTCAACACTAACACAAGTGCGAAAAGTGGTTTTTCAACACTAACACAAGTGCGAAAAGTGGTTTTTCCACACTAATACAAGTGCAAAAGTGGTTTCCTGCACCAACACAAGTGCGAAAAGTGGTTTTTCCACACTAATACAAGTGCAAAAGTGGTTTCCTGCACCAACACAAGTGCGAAAAGTGGTTTTTCAACACTAACACAAATGCGAAAAGTGGTTTTTCAACACTAACACAAGTGTGAAAAGTGGTTTTTCAACACTATCACAAGTGCAAAAAGTGTTTTTTCCACACTAATACAAGTGCAAAAGTGGTTTCCTGCACCAACACAAGTGCGAAAAATGGTTTTTCCACACTAATACAAGTGCAAAAGTGGTTTCCTGCACCAACACAAGTGCGAAATGTGGTTTTTCAACACTAACACAAGTGCGAAAAGTGGTTTTTCCACACTAATACAAGTGCAAAAGTGGTTTCCTGCACCAACACAAGTGCGAAAAGTGGTTTTTCAACACTAACACAAGTGCGAAAAGTGGTTTTTCAACACTATCACAAGTGCAAAAAGTGTTTTTTCCACACTAATACAAGTGCAAAAGTGGTTTCCTGCACCAAAACAAGTGCGAAAAGTGGTTTTTCAACACTAACACAAGTGCGAAAAGTGGTTTTTCAACACTAACACAAGTGCGAAAAGTATTTTTTCCACACTAATACAAGTGCAAAAGTGGTTTTCCTGCACCAACACAAGTGCGAAAAGTGGGTTTTCAACACTAACACAGGTGCGAAAAGTGGTTTTTCAACACTAACACAAGTGCGAAAAGTGGTTTTGCCACACTAATACAAGTGCAAAAGTGGTTTCCTGCACCAACACAAGTGCGAAAAGTGGGTTTTCAACACTAACACAGGTGCGAAAAGTGGTTTTTCAACACTAACACAAGTGCGAAAAGTGGTTTTTCCACACTAATACAAGTGCAAAAGTGGTTTCCTGCACCAACACCAGTGCGAAAAGTGGTTTTTCAACACTAACACAAGTGCGAAAAGTGGTTTTTCAACACTAACACAAGTGCGAAAAGTGTTTTTTCCACACTAATACAAGTGCAAAAGTGGTTTCCTGCACCAACACAAGTGCGAAAAGTGGTTTTTCAACACAAACACAAGTGCGAAAAGTGGTTTTGCAACACTAACACAAGTGCGAAAAGTGGTTTTTCAACACTATCACAAGTGCAAAAAGTGTTTTTTCCACACTAATACAAGTGCAAAAGTGGTTTCCTGCACCAACACAAGTGCGAAATGTGGTTTTTCAACACTAACACAAGTGCGAAAAGTGGTTTTTCAACACTAACACAAGTGCGAAAAGTGGTTTTTCAACACTAACACAAGTGCGAAAAGTGTTTTTTCAACACTAACACAAGTGCGAAAAGTGTTTTTTCCACACTAATACAAGTGCAAAAGTGGTTTCCTGCACCAACACAAGTGCGAAAAGTGGTTTTTCAACACTAACACAAGTGCGAAAAGTGGTTTTTCAACACTAACACAAGTGCGAAAAGTGGTTTTTTCAACACTATCACAAGTGCAAAAAGTGTTTTTTCCACACTAATACAAGTGCAAAAGTGGTTTCCTGCACCAACACAAGTGCGAAAAGTGGTTTTTCAACACTAACACAAGTGCGAAAAGTGGTTTTTTCAACACTAACACAAGTGCGAGAAGTGGTTTTTCCACACTAATACAAGTGCAAAGTGGTTTCCTGCACCAACACAAGTGCGAAAAGTGGTTTTTCAACACTAACACAAGTGCGAAAAGTGGTTTTTCAACACTATCACAAGTGCAAAAAGTGTTTTTTCCACACTGATACAAGTGCAAAAGTGGTTTCCTGCACCAACACAAGTGCGAAAAGTGGTTTTTCAACACTAACACAAGTGCGAAAAGTGTTTTTTCAACACTAACACAAGTGCGAAAAGTGGTTTTTCAACACTAACACAAGTGCGAAAAGTGGTATTTCAACACTATCACAAGTGCAAAAAGTGTTTTTTCCACACTAATACAAGTGCAAAAGTGGTTTCCTGCACCAACACAAGTGCGAAAAGTGGTTTTTCAACACTATCACAAGTGCGAAAAGTGTTTTTTCTACACTAATACAAGTGCAAAAGTGGTTTCCTGCACCAACACAAGTGCGAAAAGTGGTTTTTTCAACACTATCACAAGTGCAAAAAGTGTTTTTTCCACACTAATACAAGTGCAAAAGTGGTTTCCTGCACCAACACAAGTGCGAAAAGTGGTTTTTCAACACTAACACAAGTGCGAAAAGTGGTTTTTTCAACACTAACACAAGTGCGAGAAGTGGTTTTTCCACACTAATACAAGTGCAAAGTGGTTTCCTGCACCAACACAAGTGCGAAAAGTGGTTTTTCAACACTAACACAAGTGCGAAAAGTGGTTTTTCAACACTATCACAAGTGCAAAAAGTGTTTTTTCCACACTGATACAAGTGCAAAAGTGGTTTCCTGCACCAACACAAGTGCGAAAAGTGGTTTTTAAACACTAACACAAGAGTAGTGTAATAATGTTGCTTCTGGGACACCTCCGTTTAACATGGGAAATCCCTATCTAATGTCATTTACCCCCTTGTCTTTTTCAAAAATCATAAACACCTCTATTTCTCCCACCCTCATCTTTATGAATCTTTTGTCTGTAGTACCTATCCTTAATGTTGTTCATTAGACCACTCAAACACTACAAATATTTGTTTTCTCTTATAGACCTATCATCCTTCTTCTACATATCATCTGGCAGATTAATCTTTGACCCATTCACTTCCATATTGACCCTAAAGACCTCTATTTCTCTCACCCTGTTCTTTACGAACCTTCTAACCTTTTGACATGTTATCCTTATTCATTAGACCACTTAAACACCTGTGATCCTTCTGACCTCATGGACCTTTTAACCTTTTACTCTTAATATCATCTGGTGAATATAACCCACTCAAACATCGATCCGACAAATATTTGTTTATGCGTGGGAAATAATTTAATTCTCTTGCCACTCTCTTCACCATCTAATATATTAACAAAAAATATGTTTGAGTTTGGTTCTTTATTAAGATATTTTAACTGAGCTAAGATAAAATGGTAAACCTCCCTCAATGTTCTTGTTTGAGCACCTCCAGTGCCACATACCATTTTAAAATTAAAGTATATATTTTCCTGACAACCATCAAAGTTTTCCGTCCACTCAAAAATATTTCCATCTTTTTTACCCAATTCACCGGTATTTAAATTAATTCTCTTATTTGTTTTGTGAATTTTTTTACCAGTTGCCTTTTCAATTATACCTATTTGATATTTTTCACATTCATTATGTTTTCCATTTATATACCAAGGTTGATTACACCTCCACTCTTTAGTCTGGTTGATACTTGGTTCTATCATTTATATAATAGTAAAAAAGGCGGCGGTAGCCCGTTAAAATCCCCAACCCCCCCCCTTTTTAACTTATCACTTATATATATCTTATCACTTATATATATCTTATCACTTATGTATATCTTATCACTTATATATATATCTTATCACTTATATACTTATATAACCATAAGGGAGACTATCAATTCCATTTTCTAAAATAAACCTCTTATCATCAAAAGCCCCCAATGCTTTCTTATTTATCTCTTCTGAATATAATTGATGTTTATAACTTCTTATTCCATTAATCTTTCTAAACTCTTCTTTCTTTGTTGTTAAACAGTTATAATAATCCTTAAAGTTTATTGTTTCTTTAATAACATTTTTCTTTACACCTTTTAACTTCTTATCAGTCTTTTCAACGTTATTCACAATGTATTTATAAGCATAAGCCTTTGACCTCAATCCCACAAATTCACTCATAACATTTCCTCCTAATTCATCCTTGAACTTTCCAATCACCTTTTTATTTTTAGAAGAGAACAACTCACTCTCTGGACTGTAATTACTCGTGTCATAGATATTAATGTCTCTTTTCATGTCTGAATAAACATCGTTGGTATTAATTTTCAAAATAAAACTATCTGTATCCATATAAAGTAGATTAACATCATTTTGATATTTCTTCCTCAAGTTATTATAAAAGTAATCATACATTAATGACTTTGATAAATCAAGAATTGTTGTTCCAATATAAATAGGTTTGTTCATTTCAATACTCTCTTTAATCAAATGGATCGCACAAAAGTTCTCAGTAAAGACCTCAGCTCGAGTAAAACTCGGTCTATTAATTAATTTTGATGCTTGTTCCCAAGATGTTGATAGTCTGATATTTTGTCTTTTCCTCACATTCTCCATAGTCTTACCAAAGACCGCATTATTCATCAATTTATAAAAGTCTTTCTCAAAATCTGTTTTTGACTCTGTTCTTCTTTGTGTATTAAAATCAATGTACCCCTTTAACCAATGACTTTGATTGAACTTTAGAACCCTATGGATCTTCTCTACTCTTAGACCTTTTGATAAATATTGTCGCAAATTTCTTTGGTGTAGAACATAATTTTTCTTGTTATATAATGTAGTAAGTAATTTTTCTGTTGATTCACCTATATCAAACGATCGTTGATAATCACTCAACCATTCTTTCTTTGGACTTTCTTTCTCACAAGCAAATGGGAGATCTTTGTGTAGGTTATGGAGTTCCTCTGGATATTTTAAATCAATTTCAAAATAATAACCAACTTTTTCTTCATCCAATTCTTTTTGTGTAGAGATACATACATCTTGTAAAACGTTTTTGTAGTCTTTTTCCTTTACCCATCTAAGTTTTCCATAAGGAAGAGCCTGAGACATTGCCCAGCCATACAGGTTGTTCGCGTCATAGTACATCAAGTAAGAACTCTCTTTCGTTGGATCATAATTTGGAAGATATTTGTTATTTGCTTTTGCGTATCTACTCGAGCAGACTTGTGAAATTCCACCTCTTTTTGCCTTTTCAATCATCAAAAGCATATCAACATCGGTTATCAAATCCAAATCTTGTTTTGTCATTTTCAACATCGCACTCCAGGCCAATCCAGGTGCTGTGTAGTAGTGAGCAGGATCCAATCCATATCCAGTGCGACAAACAGATCTAAAGGCTTCAAATACATCGGCCAATAAAAGCACATCAGTTTTGAGATACAAATCGTGATACTCGCCAAGATTCTTGATGTTATATTTTTCCCAAACATTTTGTGCGTGTACATAATCTTTATCAGATATATGACTATTATTTAATTTGTTATAGAAATTTTCTTTTGAAGGAAGTTGTGTTTCATTGAATCTCTCAAATGAGTCCATATAGTCATAGGGGTAAATTCCCTTTTGTGTTAGAAAATCTTTATCTAAAAAATACTCTGAAAGACATGGAAACTCTTTTAGATTTTGAACCAAGTTAACCAATGGACTTGCCATGAATTTAAATGTATCAAGAAATCTGATATGAGTAATAGGAGATGTGTGAATTGTTTTTGTGAATGAAATGTATTTCTGATCCGTGTTTGGAATTGCTGAGATACTTCCAGAAGTCTTTGAGAGTTCCTTGATAAATAGATGTGTATCATAATGAGCGTTGTTATGAAGAAAGACAGGAATGAAAGAGGGGAGTTGATAATTAATATTACAACTTTGATGAGCCGGACCTCTATATTTACCAGTGAGATGACAATGGTCTCTAACCTTTAGACCTTTACCAATTTTCTCCTCACAAATATGACAAACATTGTTTTTTATAAATTCCCTTTTTTCTTTACTTGTTAAGGACATTGGTTTATTGGTTTCTCTCATTATCTTGGTTAATCGAACACAGTCTTTTTCTAGTCGTTTCACAAACTCCTCTGGGGTATTTGAGCCTCTATACATCTCTAACTTGTTATATTTATCACCAACGGATGATTTGATATAATAACAAAAACCACAAGGAGTATGTTTTTGATATTTATTTGTGTATGATTCTTTTGGATCTTGAGAAGCAGTATCAATTTTTTCTAAAATACTTTCAAAATCAGCATATATAACAAATGGATGTTTGATCTTTTTATTTTCATCTTTGAATGTGATCTTTGAGCCTTCTTTAGGCATATTGATTACCGTTGATTTATGTTCGCCACAATAATTTGAATGTTTATCTAATCTTTCTTGTGAATTGAAGAAGTTAAGACAACGCAAACAAATATATATTTTATTTGTTCTCTTACAGACTTGTGGTTTTATTAATTTAGCAATATCTTTGATGTATGTATAATGTGAATTTTCGCCTGAATTAAAATATAGAAGATTAATATGAGTTTGTTTACAATTGTCAGAAAGCTTTAAAACCTGGATGTTGTTTGTTTCTGTTAGACCATAAACATTAACTGATAAATTATTCATCTTTTCAAATTTAGGAATATCATTTAAAGTCATCGGAAACTTTAGATCTTTCGTATTTAATGTATTCTCATATTTTTTATAATGAGATACTCTTTCATCATGAAAATGTGGAGGATGTAAGTGTGCTAAAATAGACCAGAGAAAACATTTATTGTCTTTATTTTTGATATTGATAACTGCTTTTCTATTTTTGATAACACTGGGTAAATCAATGTAAGAAGAAGCTTTTAGAGGATCTGATTTAAGAATATGAATGTCTATGTAAATAATTTTTCCTATATTGAATCCACTTCCTACGATTGAATTATCCACATCTTGCTCTTGTTTAATAAGTTCATCATAGACTCCTGATGTTTTAAAATCTTGATATGAAGATATAAAGTGTGGCTCAGTTCTCATGTATGGTGCATCTATAACTCCTTCATCCTTTGTCATTTCTAATTTTACTCCCATATAAAATTTAAGTGGTTTCATTTCCTTTAGTGTTTTTTCAATCAACGTTTGAACAGCAGGTTTAACTATTTCTACAGCATCAACTATAGACTCTGGTTCAGGAGGTTTGAAGTTAAAGACTCTTATTTTAATATGTCCTTTGAATGCTCCATCAGAGTTTTTAGTTGTGATAAAATTTGATAAATGTAGATTTGTTTTAAGATGTATTTTGAAGCCTTTCTTGAGGATATTTTTATTACATGTAGAACAGTGTTTTGTTTCAGGTGGAAGAGGGGAAAGTTTGTTTAAAATGTTGTATGTATGTTTTGCGGTGAGAATATGTTGTTTATAATATTTTACTTCCTTCTCGCAAGTATCACAATAAACCATATTTATAGCGTGAGAAAACGTGGTGTTTTATATATATCACTGTGCTTAAAATAAAACACTTTTGAGCTTTACAGCTCCGTTTTATATATATCACTGTGCTTAAACTAAAACACTTTTTCACTCAGAATCATCTAAGTCATAACTATCACATGAATACTCAGAATCATACTCAGAGTCATCAATAAAGCTACTCTCATAACTATCATTTGAGCACAAACTATTAGTATCATAACTATCATCTGTGTTCAATGAAATACTATCATCACCATCGTCCGAGTTCAATGAAATACTATCATCACTATCGTCCGAGTTCAATGAAATAGTAAAATCTTCACTGCTGTAATGACTCATATTTAATTAGCAGAAAAAACCTTTCCATCTATACCAATATACTTTCTTTCATTAACGGATTCAATCTCTACATTTTTAATATCAAAAGTTATCTTTAAATAATCTCTAACTATCATAGAACGAAATGACATTTCACCAGAAATATTAACATCATTCATTTTACTTAGATCTACACCCTTTGGATTATTAAAGAAAATACAAATGTCTCCTCTAGAATTATTAATGGTCTTATCATTCTTTTTCAAAGTATCGTGGTCAATCACTTTTTCAAGCTTTGAATAAATTGCCAGGAGTAGAGGAGAAACTTTTGTTAGATTTACTTTAATGGATGTCTTTCCAGGTATAGTTAGAGCTCTTCCTTTAAATGAAATAGAGGGGCTCATGTTATTTTCCATAACTGGTTTTACCCAAAAATTTCCATATTTATCTTTGTTCAATTTAACATCTTTGACATATTTTTCTATATCTTCCACCGAAGTAGAGATTGATTGAAATTTGTCTTTTGTGCTTTGAAACATTGTATTTATTAATGAATAAACTTGCGTTTAGTTTAAGTAAAAATTTACTATATAAATATGATAAGTTCTGAAGGATATTTAGAATTTCCAGACTCTCCATATGATAAATTAGAGAATTGTCCAGCTTGTGATAGAATAGGGCTTAATAATGAGGGTTCATATAAACAATGTTTATTCTGTGATTATATTCTAATTAATGATAATAAGAAATATAAAAAAACATATAACTCTTTTAAATTAGAACCAAAAATGAATTACTTTACAAGATTAATAAGAGAGATGAATGTTAAGCATTATGGTGATAATACACCATTTCTTACAAGGAAAGAGACTCTTTGTATTGAGGAAATGTATAAGGGTTTAATGATATTTATTATTCAAAATAATTTTAATGGAAATGTTAATACAAGATACTATATAAATAAAATAATGAATTATTTTGAAATTAAACCCGAACTCAGGATAAAATATAGAGTTTCTAAAATAGCTCAAAAAAAGTTAGATGACTTGTTTTCCAAATATATAAATGAATGATTTTTTACCCGTTTGGGAAAATAAGATAAAGTTTAATAACCATAAAAACATTCCAAATTCATTGAGATGTCTAATAGTTGGTTCAAGCGGATGTGGGAAAACCTGTTTACTTTTAAAGATGCTCCTTGGTCCTAATTTTTTAGATTATGATAATTTAATAATTTTTACAAAGTCAAGTTTTCAACCCGAGTATCAACTACTCTCACAGGGTTTTAATGCAGGTCTTAAAAAGGAAGACATTATCGGTTTATTTAAACTTCAAAACAAACTGAATGATTATAATATTGAAGATATAATACAATTATTTTGTGATACACAGAAATCAAAATCGAAACCCATAACTTGTATTCTCAGTGATAATACGGATGATATACCTTCACCTCAAGATTTAGATAAATCAAAAAAGAACCTCGTCATCTTTGATGATTGTGTTAATGAGAGAAACCAAACAGTAATGGATAGCTACTATACAAGAGGGAGACATTCTTCTTGTAATTGTATATATCTTAGTCAATCATATTTTCAACTCCCTCGACGCTCAATAAGAAACAATGCCAATACTTTTATTTTATTTAAGTTAAATTCAATAGATGTAAATAATTTTTGGAGAGATAATTGCTCTACGTTATGTAGTAAAAAAGAATTTGAAAATTATATGAAACACACGATTGGAAAATATAAATATATTGTTGTGAAACAAGATGAGATACTAAATGATATTTTTCAATAAATAAATACAGAAAATGAATACCGAAGAAAGAGAAAGAAAGTTTAAGGAACATCAACAATTAGTTTCAAAAGTTGTTAAACAACAGGAAGAGATAAAGAAGAAACGGAGACAGAAACTAACTGGTGAAGAAGCCTTTGAAAGAAAACAAGAGAAATTCTTTAAACCACTTTTGAAAACTCAACACTCACCTACAGTTCCCACGGTAGAATTTACTCCGAAAAAACTTCAAATGCTCAAAGATTTTAGTCAGATAACAAAACAAGAACTTGGTGAATTAGAATATGATGACGAGGGATTATTTCGGAAACTTGAGCAGGTAAATCAACCCCCTAATTATGTTGTGGAAGCTCTTCAAAACAATGAATATTCGGCGGGTTCAAAAACCAGAGCAGGTCTCATTCCAACAGAAGAACCAGCAGTGTTTCATCTTGTGGAAGAAAAGGTATTGATATTTAATGATGAATTGATGTTCTTGAGTTCTACTCAACCAAATGTTAAATTAACTCCAAGATTAATGTTTCTTCTAACAAACCCCGGATTCAGCGGTTCAAAATATTTTGAGGAACCACTTGATATGGAAAGAGAGGAAGATAGGGTATATATTGAGTTGTTAAATGCACTTGATTATGGAGTTTCTGTTGCTGGTAAAAGTAAGAAGAATGAGAAGGAGAAACATATTATTGATGCTTTAAGTAAACTTGGTTCAGGTGTTAGTTTTCTTCCAAATGACCCATCACAATTAGTTAATAGGCTATTATTGTTGTTAGGTAGTAAGAAGGCTGGAAACAACAATTGTTTTAATGAATCCTCAGCCATTTTAGATCAGTTGATGAATATGAAAATAATTAATAAATGTCAATACAAAGATATTTTATTAGATATTAAATAAGATGAGAAGCACAATTCTTAGTTTTAATTTCACAACGAGCGATTACACAGCTTCATTCCCTTACCCACTACAACTTGACCCCCTTACCTCATATGAGGCATCTTTATTGTCGATGGAAACTTATAATACCTTGTTTAATATCACAGAGAAAAACAGCAAGTTTAGTTATAATCCAGGAAGTGGATATAAAACTATAACTGTTTCACCTGGAGCTTACGAGATTTCTCAAATATCTTCAGAAGTCTCTCGCCTTATGAAAGAAAAAGGTGATGAACCAAAAAATATTGTAATAGATATTCAAAAACACACTTCAAAATCAACTATTAAACTTAAAAATAATTATAAAGTTGATTTCACGATTGAAAATTCGTTTAGAGAGCTATTGGGTTTCTCTTCAAAAAAGATTGAAAATAACGGGACGTTTTACAGTGATAATGTTATCCAAATATCCTCCGGTATAAATTCAGTATTAATTCATTGTGATTTGATTGATGGTGCTTATAACGATGGAATAAGAACAAATACAATATTTTCATTCAGTGCATACTCAACCCCGATTGGTTATAAATTTAATATGGAACCAAAAAATCTTGTCTATTTACCTGTGTCAGGAAAAACCATATACAGAGTAAATTTTAGGATAACCGACCAAGATAATCGTATGATATCCTTTAATGATGAAATTATATCCATCAGAATTCACCTACGTGAAGTTTTTCAATAAATAAATAATGGTTATTGTGAGAAAACACGAGTTGGGAAAATATAAAATAATTACAGGGGAGGGCATGTTCCTTTCACCAGACTATACAAGGTATGTGGGTAGAGGATACTATAAACCTAAGAGACAACGAGGTGTAGGTCATCAATTTCGAAATAAAGGAGATGGGATAATTGATACTCTAATGGGTATTGGTTCAACCATCCTTAAACATAAAGACCTAATTGGTTCAACTGCTTCTGCCGTGGGCTCCGTTGCGGGTGCTATAAAGAGTATAAAAGATGCTCAAAAGGAGTCTCATAAATTACAAGCAATCAAAGAAATAAAAAAAGGTAAAACTCAACTATCTTCACAAGAACGACAAAAAATCATTAAAATACTTGGGTCAGGGTTTCAACAATTTTAATGCTATATAAATACAAGTATGGAAGCGATTGATAGTATCTATGATTTGGATGATACGATTATCATTTCAAACTCCACTAAAAAGGAAGACTATTTTAAGGTAAATGCTATAACAGGAACAGACTGGAATTCAAACGGAACAAAAAGTTTTGAAATAAATAATCAACAAACTTACTTGAATATAGCTGATAGTTTCTTGCTGTGTAAATTTAAATTCACTAAGGCTGCGAATAATACTAATGCTACACTCGTAAATGATTTCTTCTGGAAAATGTTTGACAGTGTCCGCCTGTATATTGGAACACAAGAGGTTGAAGCGGTTGATTATGTCTCTGCTACATCTGAAATGATGAAATTTACACTATATTCGTTTAGTGATAGAATGGGTAAGGGAGCTGTTGAAGGTTTTATTCCTGATATGTCAACGGGTACAAACGCAGACCCTGGTTATAGTCAAAGGAAGTCAATGTATAATGATGAAACAAAAGCAGTGAATAGTTTTACCGTAGCAGTACCTCTTAAAGGTATATTTGGATTTTGCGATTATGATAAAGTTTTGTATGGTCTTAAAATTAGATTTCAACTACAAAGGAATGATAATGTAAATAGGTTGCTTTTTGGGGATGAAAATGCTTTTGGAGACAACAATAAATTTGTTATTAATGATTTGTGTTGGTATATCAGTGAATATACTCCTAATCTTAAAACGGAAGAGATGTTAAATAGAAGACTTAACTCAAAGAAACCGCTAAATGTATCATACCTTAAAAGAAGATGTCAACACGTTAAACTGGAACACACTACCTACACTTGGAATTTGGGTGTTCTTCAAGGAAAGCCACGATACCTCTGGCTCATTTTTAAAAAACCAGATGGAGAGGACGGTACTAATAAGAATAATGCGCTGAGTGATAATGCTAAGGTGAAACAACTTCGGGTTTCTCTTGATGGCACATTTTATCCACGAGATAGATTGGAAATTGATTGGGAAAAAAATGATTATGCGGAAGCCTACAAGTCCTACCAAAAGGTGTGTGAAAGTAATGGTAATAATGATCCTATTTTGGATATGGTTGCGTTTCAAAAACTTTATACAATCTACGCAATTGACCTGAGTTCTCAAAAGGAAACTATAAAGTCTAATCGAGTGGATACTTCTCTATACATTGAAAGAGGGGAGAGTGAAGAGGTTAATGCATATTGTTTGCTTTTGGAGGAAACAGAATTACAGATTAATACAGATAATGGTGTTATGATTAATATCACATAGGTTTTTTCTCATAAATAAATGGTTGGGGTATATGTTAATCAAATCAATCTTAATAAATTAACATCTTGTATTCAAAATCAAAAGCCTTGTATTATTAATGTTAATACAATTCAAAGAAAAGGAGCTGTAAGAATTGATGTTTTACTCACACACACACAAGTAAAAACACTAAATGATGTTGGATCACTTAAAATTAAAATGACGAAACCTATGTTAAAGAAATATTCAATAGATGAGTCAAGAGGAGGATTTCTCCCGTTTCTAATTCCTTTATTTGCTGGTTTAAGTGCGGCGGGAGCATTGACTGGTGGTATTTCAGCAGCGGTAAAAACTGCTAACGAAAGGAAGGCACAACTAAAAGCTCAAAAAGAATTGGAAAGACATAACAAGGAGATGGAGAAACAAATTAGTGGAAGTGGTGTAATTGTAGATTTTGCTCAAAAACTTGAAAGTCTACCTGATAAAGCTAGATTGTTGGTTGGAGATATGCTTTCCTCTATCGCTCAAGCGGGTGTTAAACTAACTAAACGGGGTAATGGATTGTATCTTTCTCATAAATAAATGGATAAATGGTTTAAACAATTTGGAAAGAATACAACGTCAAATATAGAACTAGCTAAGTATTGTAAAACACTAAAAATTGATAATGTGGTTATTTGTATGAGAGATGAATTAATACATATAAATAAGAATACAAAGAATATTATTATGAATTTAGACACACAGAATGGTTCTCATTGGGTTTGTATTCATAATAGTCAGGATAAATATTATTTTGATAGTTATGGTATGCCACCACCTGTTGAAGTAATACAATTCTTACAGAATGGTGTTTATCAAACATTCCAAGTTCAAGAAATTAATTCTAAATGTTGTGGCCAATTATGTTTATATGTATTATTTCAACTCAACAATAATGAAAATTTTTATGATATCATTTTTTATCTAATATAAATGACCTATGTTGGAAAAGATGGTTCTATCTTTGGAAAATCCTCTCAGGATATTGATTTATCAAATTATTATACAAAGGCACAGGCTGAACGACAAAAATATAGTGTAAGTAAAAATATTAATATGAAGAATACTTATAAATTAATCAATTATCCAAACCCTACAGATGCGAATGACTTAATTAGATTAAGTGATTTATCACAATATATATTTTTAAAGAAAACAGCACGTTTTGTGAAAGAAGTAAAATTTACAACCACAACACCTGGTTATACTGACCATACACCTTTCCTCATTGAATTTAACTACCTGCTTACAATTGAATTTTATAAAGAAGGACATTTAGTTAATATGCGAATTAATAAATGGGGGTATGATATGCCTGATTTAGGGTATAATTGGTCTTTTTCAATAAACATAGAAGACCTACATGATTTAAATCAGTCTCGTAAAGAAGAATATTATCCACTTGGTGAGGATAAGGATTTATGTGGAAGTACAATTAGTAAACAACAAATACGTGATTTTAAGAAAAGAAAAATATATGATAGTATAGCGATGGTTCGCATGACAAAGAAGGAAGGTAATGAGATAAGGATAGAAAGCCGAGGAATACAAACCGATTTGGTAGTGGGAAGATGGGGTGGTATTACCTGTCATAATATTAATCTCACATATATTTCTGATACATAAATGGCAGGAAGAAGACTACAAGAGAATTATAATTTTTGTATTCAAGGATACCTACAAGAAAAGGGTGCTCGGTATTACATACCTTATGATTTGGAGCATATACATGGGAATTTTGTCATTAAAAACTGGCCTTATACTGATATTGTTAAACCCACAAATAGAGACTTGTTTAAAATATTAAATAAAAATGAACTTCTCAAAGTTATGAAATATAAAACTCTTTTAGAAATCGTCAACAAATCTTATTGGTATCCTATTATGAGAAAAATAATTATAGATACAAGAATATCTCAAAATCCAGATGAGTATATGTATAATATTCTTTGGGGTTCAAACTCAAGGGTAGCAAGGGATGAGGAAGGAGTTGAAGAAGAGAAGGAGGAAAGAGAGAAAAAGGAGAAGGAGGAAAGGGAGAGGGAGGAGAAGGAGGAGAGGGAGAAAAAGGAGGAGAAGGAGGAGAGGGAGAAAAAGGAGAAGGAGGAAAGGGAGAAAAGGGAGAAGGAGGAAAGGGAGAAAAGGGAGAAAAAGGAGAAGGAGGAGAGGGAGAAAATGGAGGAGGAGGAGAGGGAGCAAAGAGAGAGGGAGGAAAAATATAAAAAGATGGAAATCAGTGAGATTCATAAAAGATTGAGTGTATTAAAGCAAATAAATCAATCTCAACGCACCGAAGAGGAAATTAAAGAATTAACAACTCTTATGAAGATAATGGTTTCAAAAATAAGAACGTCAATGTCTTCAATTTCAGGGAGATTTAAATGAGAAAGTGGTGAAGAAGAAGAAGAAGAAGAAGGAAAAGATTATGTGATTGATGATGTTGGTGTCATTGACTTTAGTTAGTTTTTATTTGTAAATAAATGGAGGAGAGAGTGAAGGCATTCCTTAGGATTCTTTATGTTTTAAAAATAAAGATTGAAATGTATATGTTGAAAACCAAAAAGGTTTTGATACTCTGTCGGAATTTTTCTGATAAATAAATATGAGTTATTGTCTCAAATGTAAAAAGAAAACTAAATCTAAAAATATCTCTTATGTTAAAGCTAAAAATAATAGAGTTTATCAAAAAGGAATATGTCAAGTATGTGGCTCTAAAAAGTGCCAATTCA
The DNA here is from genome assembly GCF_964187855.1 of Myxine glutinosa. Classification (NCBI taxonomy): domain Eukaryota; kingdom Metazoa; phylum Chordata; class Myxini; order Myxiniformes; family Myxinidae; genus Myxine; species Myxine glutinosa. The sequence continues at coordinate 10,217 of NW_027617900.1, read as the reverse complement.
TCTCTCCTAAAAGAGGAGGAGACATACAAAAGTTTCTGTCAGGAAGTAAATTTACAACAACTGGAATTCCAGGGGAATTACACCTTCCAGGGTATTCTTTCTGTGGTCCAGGAACAAACTTGGATAAAAGATTAGATGAGGCTGACAATCCTAAACCTTGGTCTAAACCTACAAATAGGGTTGACGAAGTGTGTATGAAGCATGATATTGCTTATGGGAAAACCACTACGTTGACTGAAAAACATAAAGCCGACAGCGAAATGTTGTATAATTTGTCTTTGATACAAAATCCAACGTTGAGAGAGAAAGTTGATAGGTTTATTGTGAGAAATTTGATAAATGCTAAATTGAAACTTGGTCTTGGTTATTCCTCAAAAAACTATTAGGCTCTAATGATGTCATCAAGACTGAGGAGCTTTTGGCTGAAGAATTACACAAACCTATAATCACAAAGTTTAAAAGAAGGAAGGTTTATTCTAAATACACCGACCACATATGGTCCGCTGATTTAATTGAATTGAATAATGACAGGGGATACAGGTATGCTTTAACCGTTATTGATTTGAGGAGTAGATTTGCCTGGGTTGTCCCTTTAAAAAATAAAAGGGGTGATACTTTAATGTTAGCCTTTAAGCTAATATTTGATCGGGATAAAAGGAAACCAAAGAAGTTATGGACTGATGAGGGAACAGAGTTCTATAACAAAATATTCATGAAATTTCTTAAGGGGAAGGGTATTAAATTATACAGCACCTTTAATGAAGGAAAGGCAGTTGTTATTGAGCGTTTTAATCGTACTTTGAAAGAGAAATTATATAAAAAATTCACACAACTCGGTTCTCAAAAATGGGTGTATTTAATTCAGGATATTGTAGATGATTACAACAATACAGTTCATTCATCAACAAAATCAAAACCATCAGAAACATTTACAAAATTAGAATATGAAAAGGAGATTAATTTGAGAAAGCCCAAGTTCAAAGTTGGTGATATTGTAAGGATATACAAATGGAAAAGCCATTTTGAGAAAGGTTATACACAAAAATGGACTAATGAATTATTTATAATCGTTGATGTAATGGATACAGTCCCTTGGACCTACAAATTAAATGATATAAATCGAGAAGAAATCTTGGGTTCATTTTACTCGCAAGAATTACAAAAAACAAAGCTAATAATTCATTAAACAACATTTCTATTCACCCCACCCAGATTAGCTAATTTAATTAGTGGTAATAAAAAAAAATTTAAATAAATTAAAATCATAAGCCACACCCACACAGACCACGCCCACACAGACCCCGCCCACACAGACCCCGCCCACACAGACCCCGCCCACACAGACCACACCCATCATCCCCCACCCTCCGTGCACCCCCACCCTTGACCCTTCACCCCCCTCATCCCACCCCCACCTTCCCCACACACACAAGGGGAGGGGAGGGGTGGGATGAGGGGGGTGAAGGGTCTTTGGCAGGGGTGCACCTCCCCGTTCCCTCCTTTATTCTCTTTTTGTAATTAATAATTAAATAATTGTAAACAAAACAAATATATATAAATATTGAAAACATTAAAATCTTTATATTATTAAAACATTTTTCTTGAGGTATACATTCAACTTCTCCCCAGCATAAGTCATCAATTTCTTCCCAGCACAAGTCAAAGGTTGGTTCAGCAGATGTCTTCAGGTTTTGAATCTCTTTCTATTAAAGACAAGAGGGGAGAGATATTTATTTCATATTTATGTTCCATGTCAAAGCGTCTTGAAAAGCGCTATACAAAATAAATGTATTATTATTATTATTATTAATATAGGGTCGGATGCCCTTCCTGACACCAACCCTGAATCACCTCTTACGATGCGCAGGGATATGGTGTACCTATTATAAACGGTGAACCACACACACGTACACACATGCTTACCTCGAAAAAATCCAGCTTAGCGTCAAGATCGTTGAGTTGAAAATGTAGAGGTTCACAGGTTGGTAGGAAATAACCATTCCTATGGAGTCCAAAATCGTCCCACTCCAAGCTTTGGTCTTCGAGGCTGCAAACAAAATAAGGAGAAATTACTATGCTGAAGTAAGCTTGACAAAACATCACACACACACACACACATACACACACACATACACACACACATACACACACACACACATACACACACACACACACACACACACACAATCTCATTTTTTCATTTCTGTTCCTCACAATTCGATCTCTCTATTTTAATCACAGACACACATGCACACACATACACATACACACACACACATGCACACACACATGCACACACCTCTCGTTTTTTATTTTCTATCATACCTTTCACGTGAATTTTCTAAGAACGGTGAAACATTGAATTCATTCTGAGCCCACCATCTCGGAGGTAGGTTATTCAAACCCGTATTCAGTTCGTTGTGGAACTCTTGAGAAACAACTTGAAATTCTGCCAGGATATTTACAATATTTGAATTGCTGCAATGAATAGGAAAAATAAATTATTAGTTGTATAATTAATCACATACAAAGCTCTCATTAACAGTGTTTAATACCAAATGAACTTACCAATGTCCTGGCGAGTATTCTTCATCAGAGGAAAGACTGGAATAAGACAAGCTCATCTTCGTTCACAATGTTTAAATGTCCCATTCGGAGACCTCTCTTTTTATAATGAACAAAATGTATTTCGGGGAACTGAAGTGCTTGTCAGCTTTTGGAAACTGAGGGCGTGTGTTTGTGAAAAACAGGAAACAAGACAAAGAGAATTCCTTGGAAGTTATCCAAGTGAAACAACGTCATTTCTCAACAGTGAGCTATTAATTAGAAAAGGTTCGAGTGGTATATAAATGGAAAACAAAATGAATGTAAAAAATATCAAATAAGTATAATTGAAAAGGCAACTGGTAAAAAAGTTCACAAAACAAATAAGAGAATTAATTTAAATACCGGTGAGTTGGATGAGACGGTGAGGAGAGTTGTAGGAGAATTAAATTATTTCCCACGCATAAACAAATATTTGTCGGATCGATGTTTGAGTGGGTTATATTCACCAGATGATATTAAGAGTAAAAGGTTAAAAGGTCCATGAGGTCAGAAGGATCACAGGTGTTTAAGTGGTCTAATGAATAAGGATAACATGTCAAAAGGTTAGAAGGTTCGTAAAGAACAGGGTGAGAGAAATAGAGGTCTTTAGGGTCAATATGGAAGTGAATGGGTCAAAGATTAATCTGCCAGATGATATGTAGAAGAAGGATGATAGGTCTATAAGAGAAAACAAATATTTGTAGTGTTTGAGTGGTCTAATGAACAACATTAAGGATAGGTACTACAGACAAAAGGTTCATAAAGATGAGGGTGGGAGAAATAGAGGTGTTTATGATTTTTGAAAAAGACAAGGGGGTAAATGACATTAGATAGGGATTTCCCATGTTAAACGGAGGTGTCCCAGAAGCAACATTATTACACTACTAATACAAGTGCAAAAGTGGTTTCCTGCACCAACACAAGTGCGAAAAGTGGTTTTTCAACACTAACACAAGTGCGAAAAGTGGTTTTTCAACACTATCACAAGTGCAAAAAGTGTTTTTTCCACACTAATACAAGTGCAAAAGTGGTTTCCTGCACCAACACAAGTGCGAAAAGTGGTTTTTCAACACTAACACAAGTGCGAAAAGTGGTTTTTCAACACTAACACAAGTGCGAAAAGTGGTTTTTCAACACTATCACACGTGCAAAAAGTGTTTTTTCCACACTAATACAAGTGCAAAAGTGGTTGCCTGCACCAACACAAGTGCAAAAAGTGGTTTTTCAACACTAACACAAGTGCGAAAAGTGGTTTTTCAACATTAACACAAGTGTGAAAAGTGGTTTTTCCACACTTATACAAGTGCAAAAGGGGTTTCCTGCACCAACACAAGTGCGAAAAGTGGTTTTTCAACACTAACACAAGTGCGAAAAGTGGTTTTTCAACACTATCACAAGTGCAAAAAGTGTTTTTTCCACACTAATACAAGTGCAAAAGTGGTTTCCTGCACCAACACAAGTGCAAAAAGTGGTTTTTCAACACTAACACAAGTGTGAAAAGTGGTTTTTCCACACTAATACAAGTGCAAAAGTGGTTTCCTGCACCAACACAAGTGCGAAAAGTGGTTTTTCAACACTAACACAAGTGCGAAAAGTGCTTTTTCAACACTAACACAAGTGCGAAAAGTGTTTTTTCCACACTAATACAAGTGCAAAAGTGGTTTCCTGCACCAACACAAGTGCGAAAAGTGGTTTTTCAACACTAACACAAGTGCGAAAAGTGGTTTTTCAACACTAACACAAGTGCGAAAAGTGGTTTTTCCACACTAATACAAGTGCAAAAGTGGTTTCCTGCACCAACACAAGTGCGAAAAGTGGTTTTTCAACACTAACACAAGTGCGAAAAGTGGTTTTTCAACACTAACACAAGTGCGAAAAGTGGTTTTTCCACACTAATACAAGTGCAAAAGTGGTTTCCTGCACCAACACAAGTGCGAAAAGTGGTTTTTCAACACTAACACAAGTGCGAAAAGTGGTTTTTCAACACTATCACAAGAGCAAAAAGTGTTTTTTCCACACAAATACAAGTGCAAAAGTGGTTTCCTGCACCAACACAAGTGCGAAAAGTGGTTTTTCAACACTAACACAAGTGCGAAAAGTGGTTTTTCAACACCAACACAAGTGCGAAAAGTGGTTTTTCAACACTAACACAAGTGCGAAAAGTGGTTTTTCAACACTATCACAAGTGCAAAAAGTGTTTTTGCGACACTAATACAAGTGCAAAAAGTGTTTTTACCACACTAATACAAGTGCGAAAAGTGGTTTTTCAACACTATCACAAGTGCAAAAAGTGTTTTTTCCACACTAATACAAGTGGAAAAGTGGTTTCCTGCACCAACACAAGTGCGAAAAGTGGTTTTTCAACACTAACACAAGTGCGAAAAGTGGTTTTTCAACACTATCACAAGTGCAAAAAGTGTTTTTTCCACACTAAAACAAGTGCAAAAGTGGTTTCCTGCACCAACACAAGTGCGAAAAGTGGTTTTTCAACACTAACACAAGTGCGAAAAGTGGTTTTTCAACACTAACACAAGTGCGAAAAGTGGTTTTTCAACACTAACACAAGTGCGAAAAGTGTTTTTTCCACACTAATACAAGTGCAAAAGTGGTTTCCTGCACCAACACAAGTGCGAAAAGTGTTTTTTCAACACTAACACAAGTGCGAAAAGTGGTTTTTCAACACGAACACAAGTGCGAAAAGTGGTTTTTCAACACTATCACAAGTGCAAAAAGTGTTTTTTCCACACTAATACAAGTGCAAAAGTGGTTTCCTGCACCAACACAAGTACGAAAAGTGGTTTTTCAACACTAACACAAGTGCGAAAAGTGGTTTTTCAACACTAACACAAGTGCGAAAAGTGGTTTTTCCACACTAATACAAGTGCGAAAAGTGGTTTTTCAACACTATCACAAGTGCAAAAAGTGTTTTTTCCACACTAATACAAGTGCAAAAGTGGTTTCCTGCACCAACACAAGTGCGAAAAGTGGTTATTCAACACTAACACAAGTGCGAAAAGTGGTTTTTCAACACTATCACAAGTGCAAAAAGTGTTTTTTCCACACTAATACAAGTGCAAAAGTGGTTTCCTGCACCAACACAAGTGCGAAAAGTGGTTTTTCAACACTAACACAAGTGCGAAAAGTGGTTTTTCAACACTATTACAAGTGCAAAAAGTGGTTTTTCCACACTAATACAAGTGCAAAAGTGGTTTCCTGCACCAACACAAGTGCGAAAAGTGGTTTTTCAACACTAACACAAGTGCGAAAAGTGGTTTTTCAACACTAACACAAGTGCGAAAAGTGGTTTTTCAACACTATCACAAGAGCAAAAAGTGGTTTTCCACACAAATACAAGTGCAAAAGTGGTTTCCTGCACCAACACAAGTGCGAAAAGTGGTTTTTCAACACTAACACAAGTGCGAAAAGTGGTTTTTCAACACCAACACAAGTGCGAAAAGTGGTTTTTCAACACTATCACAAGTGCAAAAAGTGTTTTTTCGACACTAATACAAGTGCAAAAAGTGTTTTTACCACACTAATACAAGTGCGAAAAGTGGTTTTTCAACACTATCACAAGTGCAAAAAGTGTTTTTTCCACACTAATACAAGTGCAAAAGTGGTTTCCTGCACCAACACAAGTGCGAAAAGTGGTTTTTCAACACTAACACAAGTGCGAAAAGTGGTTTTTCAACACTATCACAAGTGCAAAAAGTGTTTTTTCCACACTAATACAAGTGCAAAAGTGGTTTCCTGCACCAACACAAGTGCGAAAAGTGGTTTTTCAACACTAACACAAGTGCGAAAAGTGGTTTTTCAACACTAACACAAGTGCGAAAAGTGGTTTTTCAACACTAACACAAGTGCGAAAAGTGTTTTTTTCCACACTAATACCAGTGCAAAAGTGGTTTCCTGCACCAACACAAGTGCAAAAAGTGTTTTTTCAACACTAACACAAGTGCGAAAAGTGGGTTTTCAACACTAACACAAGTGCGAAAAGTGGTTTTTCAACACTATCACAAGTGCAAAAAGTGTTTTTTCCACACTAATACAAGTGCAAAAGTGGTTTCCTGCACCAACACAAGTGCGAAAAGTGGTTTTTCAACACTAACACAAGTGCGAAAAGTGGTTTTTCAACACTAACACAAGTGCGAAAAGTGGTTTTTCCACACTAATACAAGTGCAAAAGTGGTTTCCTGCACCAACACAAGTGCGAAAAGTGGTTTTTCAACACTAACACAAGTGCGAAAAGTGGTTTTTCAACACTACCACAAGAGCAAAAAGTGTTTTTTCCACACTAATACAAGTGCAAAAGTGGTTTACTGCACCAACACAAGTGCAAAAAGTGGTTTTTCAACACTAACACAAGTGCGAAAAGTGGTTTTTCAACATTAACACAAGTGCGAAAAGTGGTTTTTCCACACTTATACAAGTGCAAAAGGGGTTTCCTGCACCAACACAAGTGCGAAAAGTGGTTTTTCAACACTAACACAAGTGCGAAAAGTGGTTTTTCAACACTATCACAAGTGCAAAAAGTGTTTTTTCCACACTAATACAAGTGCAAAAGTGGTTTCCTGCACCAACACAAGTGCGAAAAGAGGTTTTTCAACACTAACACAAGTGCGAAAAGTGGTTTTTCAACACTAACACAAGTGTGAAAAGTGGTTTTTCCACACTAATACAAGTGCAAAAGTGGTTTCCTGCACCAACACAAGTGCGAAAAGTGGTTTTTCAACACTAACACAAGTGCGAAAAGTGGTTTTTCAACACTAACACAAGTGCGAAAAGTGGTTTTTCAACACCAACACAAGTGCGAAAAGTGGTTTTTCAACACTAACACAAGTGCGAAAAGTGGTTTTTCAACACTATCACAAGTGCAAAAAGTGTTTTTTCCACACTAATACAAGTGCAAAAGTGGTGTCCTGCACCAACACAAGTGCAAAAAGTGGTTTTTCAACACTAACACAAGTGCGAAAAGTGGTTTTTCCACACTAATACAAGTGCAAAAGTGGTTTCCTGCACCAACACAAGTGCGAAAAGTGGTTTTTCAACACTAACACAAGTGCGAAAAGTGCTTTTTCAACACTAACACAAGTGCGAAAAGTGTATTTTCCACACTAATACAAGTGCAAAAGTGGTTTCCTGCGCCAACACAAGTGCGAAAAGTGGTTTTTCAACACTAACACAAGTGCGAAAAGTGGTTTTTCAACACTAACACAAGTGTGAAAAGGGGTTTTTCCACACTAATACAAGTGCAAAAGTGGTTTCCTGCACCAACACAAGTGCGAAAAGTGGTTTTTCAACACTAACACAAGTGCGAAAAGTGGTTTTTCAACACTAACACAAGTGCGAAAAGTGGTTTTTCAACACCAACACAAGTGCGAAAAGTGGTTTTTCAACACTAACACAAGTGCGAAAAGTGGTTTTTCAACACTATCACAAGTGCAAAAAGTGTTTTTTCGACACTAATACAAGTGCAAAAAGTGTTTTTACCACACTAATACAAGTGTGAAAAGTGGTTTTTCAACACTATCACAAGTGCAAAAAGTGTTTTTTCCACACTAATACAAGTGCAAAAGTGGTTTCCTGCACCAACACAAGTGCGAAAAGTGGTTTTGCAACACTAACACAAGTGCGAAAAGTGGTTTTTCAACACTATCACAAGTGCAAAAAGTGTTTTTTCCACACTAATACAAGTGCAAAAGTGGTTTCCTGCACCAACACAAGTGCGAAAAGTGGTTTTTCAACACTAACACAAGTGCGAAAATTGGTTTTTCAACACTAACACAAGTGCGAAAAGTGGTTTTTCAACACTATCACAAGTGCAAAAAGTGTTTTTTCCACACTAATACAAGTGCAAAAGTGGTTTCCTGCACCAACACAAGTGCGAAAAGTGTTTTTTCAACACTAACACAAGTGCGAAAAGTGGTTTTTCAACACGAACACAAGTGCGAAAAGTGGTTTTTCAACACTATCACAAGTGCAAAAAGTGTTTTTTCCACACTAATACAAGTGCAAAAGTGGTTTCCTGCACCAACACAAGTACGAAAAGTGGTTTTTCAACACTAACACAAGTGCGAAAAGTGGTTTTTCAACACTAACACAAGTGCGAAAAGTGGTTTTTCCACACTAATACAAGTGCGAAAAGTGGTTTTTCAACACTATCACAAGTGCAAAAAGTGTTTTTTCCACACTAATACAAGTGCAAAAGTGGTTTCCTGCACCAACACAAGTGCGAAAAGTGGTTTTTCAACACTAACACAAGTGCGAAAAGTGGTTTTTCAACACTATCACAAGTGCAAAAAGTGTTTTTTCCACACTAATACAAGTGCAAAAGTGGTTTCCTGCACCAACACAAGTGCGAAAAGTGGTTTTTCAACACTAACACAAGTGCGAAAAGTGGTTTTTCAACACTATCACAAGTGCAAAAAGTGTTTTTTCCACACTAATACAAGTGCAAAAGTGGTTTCCTGCACCAACACAAGTGCGAAAAGTGGTTTTTCAACACTAACACAAGTGCGAAACGTGGTTTTTCAACACTAACACAAGTGCGAAAAGTGGTTTTTCAACACTAACACAAGTGCGAAAAGTGTTTTTTCCACACTAATACAAGTGCAAAAGTGGTTTCCTGCACCAACACAAGTGCGAAAAGTGTTTTTTCAACACTAACACAAGTGCGAAAAGTGGTTTTTCAACACTAACAAAAGTGCGAAAAGTGGTTTTTCAACACTATCACAAGTGCAAAAAGTGTTTTTTCCACACTAATACAAGTGCAAAAGTGGTTTCCTGCACCAACACAAGTGCGAAAAGTGGTTTTTCAACACTAACACAAGTGCGAAAAGTGGTTTTTCAACACTAACACAAGTGCGAAAAGTGGTTTTTCCACACTAATACAAGTGCAAAAGTGGTTTCCTGCACCAACACAAGTGCGAAAAGTGGTTTTTCAACACTAACACAAGTGCGAAAAGTGGTTTTTCAACACTATCACAAGAGCAAAAAGTGTTTTTTCCACACTAATACAAGTGCAAAAGTGGTTTCCTGCACCAACACAAGTGCGAAAAGTGGTTTTTCAACACTATCACAAGTGCAAAAAGTGTTTTTTCTACACTAATACAAGTGCAAAAAGTGTTTTATCCACACTAATACAAGTGCGAAAAGATGTTTTTCAACACTATCACAAGTGCAAAAAGTGTTTTTTCCACACTAATACAAGTGCAAAAGTGGTTTCCTGCACCAACACAAGTGCGAAAAGTGGTTTTTCAACACTAACACAAGTGCGAAAAGTGGTTTTTCAACACTATCACAAGTGCAAAAAGTGTTTTTTCCACACTAATACAAGTGCAAAAGTGGTTTCCTGCACCAACACAAGTGCGAAAAGTGGTTTTTCAACACTAACACAAGTGCGAAAAGTGGTTTTTCAACACTAACACAAGTGCGAAAAGTGGTTTTTCAACACTATCACACGTGCAAAAAGTGTTTTTTCCACACTAATACAAGTGCAAAAGTGGTTGCCTGCACCAACACAAGTGCAAAAAGTGGTTTTTCAACACTAACACAAGTGCGAAAAGTGGTTTTTCAACATTAACACAAGTGCGAAAAGTGGTTTTTCCACACTTATACAAGTGCAAAAGGGG